>NW_015631803.1:393319-416840 GCF_001515625.1 Sinocyclocheilus rhinocerous
AAATTTTTTGGCCAATGAAGCTTTTAGCAATTATTTAAAATGCATCTGATCCCTCTACACAATCTAGAAACAATGTGAATGAACACCACAACAGCTTAAGCAGCAAACTTTGCAAAACACAAAATTTATGTCACTGCCAAAACTTTTGGCCGTGACTGTAGACCTAGGAACAGTTAGAAGCAGCTGATCAGAGAACCTAAAATATCTAGTAGGTGTGTGCCGTTCAAGAAGGTCAGCAAGGTAAGGAGGTGCCAAACCATTTAATTATTTAAAAACAAACAATAGAAACTTTAATTCTATTTAGAAACGTACTGGCAACCAATGAAAGGAAAACAGGATTGGAGTGATGTGCTCTCGTTTTCGAGTGCCTGTCAGCATCCTGGCTGCTGCATTTTGGACTGCGAGTCAGGCTTCTACAGCCGTTACTTCCTCGTCCCAAAGATGGATGGTGGCCTACGGCCCATCCTCGATCTCAGACGACTGAATCAGTACACGGTCCTTCCCTTCGGGCTGTCCCTGGCTCCACACACTTTTACAAAGTGCATGGATGCGGTTCTCTCCCCCCTTGAGACCGGTGGGAATCCGCATTCTCAACTACCTCGACGACTGGCTCGTCCTGGCCCAGTCAAGGGAGGAGTCACTATCTCACAAAGCCCTTCTCCTCAGCCATTTGGAATGTCTGGGGCTCAGGGTGAATTTTGCCAAGAGCGCACTGTTTCCCAGCCAATGAGTGGTGTTAAAGAATTGTTAATAACCCCTACAAATACAACTCATTATATACACTGTAAACACTTTAAAGGAGACAGACATGTAGATGTTTGTGAAAGATGTTGGAGGGATGATTATTTTTAAATCATACCCTATTTATTGCATCAAAATTTGTTAATACTTTACTATATTTAAGCAGTGGCGGCTCGTGGGTTTTAAAATAGATGAGGCACACTAATTGTATTGGTCTGGGATCCCTGCCGATTATTATTATTATTATTATTATCTTACCAACAGAGGCACGAGAGCTCATCTCTCCCCCGGCCTGCCCCTACCCTTCTCTATCATTAGCGGTTGTAATTACATCAGCAGATCAGGTCAACAGGAAATTAATATACATATAATGCATTTTTATATTCAATTAATGATGGTCAGTTCAATTAATATTTACCTGTTCCAGATATTTTTTCTATAGTCTCTCTGAAGAACAGTTTGTCGGATTTCACCACATTGTCAAAAGGCGTATGAGAACCGGCAGTGACGCCGTTGGTAGATCCAGAGAGAGACCGACGACAAAATCTACAGACAAAAACACAATTTCCCTGTAATTACAGAAGCTTGTCGAAGTCCTCAGTCCTGTGTTTGAGATTATCACTATTACCCGGAGCAAATGAACGTGATCATCTGTGTCTGAAAGCTGCTTCAGCTCAGCATCTCTCCTCTTCATCTCATTGATCTCATGATCCAGGCACTCCAAGACTCCTTCAGCTCGACTCACTGCGGCTCTTTCCTGATGTCTGATCAGCTGCTTCACCTCAGAGTGACATTTCTCAATGGAGCGGATGAGTTCAGTAAAGATCCTCTCACTGTCCTCCACTGCTGTCTGTGCAGAGCGCTGATAGACAGTCAGCTCATTCACTCATGGACTTTTCACTGACTGATTGGAGGAGAGTCTTAAAGTAATAGTTTACCCACTGTCTTCATTTATTAAACATCATTTGTCTTTCACTCACCATATGTCTTTCTTTCTTCTGGAACACAAAGATGTTTGGTTGAATGTCCAAGATGTTTTTCCATACAATGAAAGTTTTTTTTTTAACTGTCAAGCTCCAAAATCCACAAAAGAATCATAAAAATACCATAAAAGGGACTATATGGCAATAAATTCCAGGTCTTCTAAAGCCACAATAGTTTTGTGTGGAAAAACTACCTAGGCATCTCTTTATGCTCCTTGAAGAATAGATTTCAAACAACACTAAAGTAAATAAATCACGGCAGGATTTTCCATCCTTTTCCAGCTGTCTGCAGTTGCTCCTCCTCACCTTTTAAGACTCCACCACCTCTCTCAGCTCCTAAACATCTTTCTCTCTCTTCTGGACTCTCCGATGAATTTTCTTCTTGGTCTCCTCCAGATGTGCCAGTGTGAAACACAAACACTGATGAACCTGACAAAAGGTGGGATGCACAAGGCTCTTCGATGTTAATGGCAGTTGATGTCCTAACAAACCTAACTCTATTGTGTTTGTTTTAGATATCTTATTGGTTAATTTATGCACAAAAACTGTTTGGATATCAACAGTTTCAGAGACTCCAAACTTAGCGAGATGTTCTCGAGCACTGTAATGGGCTAAATTACGTTTATGCTTGTAACTCTGGGTCATAATTTGTTCATCAACTTTGACTGTAATATTCATGTATATTTCCATTTCCTGTGAAACCTATTTTTCCCACATTCTTGTGGAATGTCCAATTTGAATGAGTTGTTTGTGACATGGTGTGCTACTTTCATGGGCATTTCTATCAGAAGATGAGGTGACTGTCCATAAGGAGATGGACACGAACATGCTCTGTTGTAATGTAAAAAAAAAAAAAAATTTTTTTTTGAAGGTTCTGTACACTTAATAACAGTTCTACTTAGAACCATAATGTCCCTTTGTATTAAGAGTTTAGAGCTTTTTTTTCCTTTTTTTTTTTTGTTTTTTGTTACAGATTAAAAAAAAAAAATCAGAGCCTACAAATTGTTTATTTTCTGAAGCTAAACCATCCAGTTCCACAGATTGTCAACAGGCTTTTGTTATTTGTTTTGCTTGTTTACTGCATTTAAGTGGTGAACTGTCCCGCAATAGTTTCGATTTGAGCCATTCGCATGCTTTTTGGTGTGCTAATTGGCCAGTCGTCTAAAGCTGTATTCAATCAAGAGTCGATAAGCTGCGTATTTATTTTGTTTCTGTTCGAAAAAAGACATTCAGCCCTCCCCGTGTGAAACTCGGGTAAAGACCTGCAACTCTATCTGTGCTACTTCCACTGAGCAAGGACACTGATGAGGCACTTAAGTATTTTTTTGTTTTTTTGCTCCTTTCTGCTCACACTTCCTTTACACCCTCTCTCTACATTCCTGTGCATGTTTGTGCCAGTAAAAACACACGCCTCAATTTTACAATTATTATTAATTATGTAGCTATCACGACAACATCAAGATTAACTGTAAAAGTTGTTCAGTTCACCTGTTTCTCTCTCTCTCTTCATTTGTTACAGTTGATGCAGTGTCAGATTTTTGTGTTCATCAACCAAACACATCATACAGATACATCGCTGGTCAGTATGGCAATAAATTTCCAGCATTTTATCATGCTGAGAGCAGATCATCTCCTGCAGTCAGGGGCGGATTGGCCATCTGGCAATTCTGGCAAATGCCAGAGGGGCCGGACCATTTTGTTTAATGTGGGCCGGTCAGATTTTTTCTATATATATATATATATATATTGTTTTTACGGGCCAACAGCGCATAGGACAGGTTTTTATCACTTGCACGATTTATCTATGGTTATAATAATAATAATGTTAATAATAAATATATGTTAAGCATTTGGTCCTTAAGCCTGGTCCCGAGATGGGCCGACCGAACCGTTCAGTCAAAATCAAGCACGTCTTGCTCTGCTAGAGAATGCAAAATAAACTTACTTTTCTGCATGAACCCACACAACTTTAAAGTTCGGATGCTCACTCTGACCCAGCGCGTGTGGTGTATAAAACGCAGTGTCTTAAAGGGAAGGTGTATAGGTATCAGTAAGATGAAAGATATGCGCCCTCTAGTGGTAAAATATTAAAGTGAAACTAAAGGAAAAGACTTTCCTACATTGCCGCCCCCAAATTTAGTATCTAAATTTGTAATTATTTAGGAAAGTCTCAGTGTCAGTTACTATTTTCTTCCTCATCCTCCCACGATGGCAACTTAACTAACCGGGCAACAGGCCATAGATAAGTGCGCCCTTTCACTTGCACTTCTGCAGTGCGTATACGATTATCTACTCCTGCAAATGTTTTAGTCACTCTGCCAATAGGCCACAAAGCTCGGGGCAACTGTGGATCAACTATCATGATGATCTGTTCAGTACTCAGATTGGCAGTGTCCTTGTGCCATTTTTGGCGGGGCTGTAGGCTTGGTAAGTAATGCCGGATAAAGTTTACCCAAAAGTGATCGGCTAAAATTTGGCTGTGTCGCCACCGTCTTCTCCCTAACAGATCACTAGATGAGTAGATTGCTTGTGGGAGTGAGGCATCCCGACGACCCATCAGTAACAGATTCGGTGTGACAGGGTCTGGGTCGGCAACATCTGATGAAACGTAACCGAGTGGCTTAGAGTTGAGGATTCCCTCGACCTCTACCAACACTGTATGCAAGACTGCTTCAGTCACTGTTCGATTGCCCAAGACTACCCGAAGAGCAGTTTTCACCGACCGTACCTCTCGCTCCCAGGTTCCTCCAAAGTGTGGAGCATGTGGAGGGTTAAACTGGAAAGCAATTTCCTGGCCGGCTAGATGTTCTTCAAGTGGACCTTGTAACGATGCGAAGACTTCCTGGAGTTCAGTGGCTCCTCCTCTGAAGTTTGTGCCTCTATCAGCCAGTATCTCATATGGCTTACTACGACGTGATACAAATCGTCTTAACGCCATCAGGAAGGCATCCGTGTCCATGATCTCTAAAAGATCAAGATGTATGCAACTTGTTGTCATACATTTGAATATGATGCCCCAGCGCTTCTCTGTGCATCTGCCTATCTTAATAGTGAAAGGGCCAAAACAGTCTATACCAGTGGACCAGAAAGGTGGTTTGTACAGTCTTAGTCATGAGGGGGGCAAGTCTGCCATCTTCGGAATTACTGGACTTGCTCTCCACTTTTGACAAGTCTCACAATTGTACTGGTGTTTCTTGATGGATTCTCTGCCACGCAGGATCCAGTACTTGCGTCTGATTTCACCTAAGACCCGTTCTGGACCTGGATGCAGAAGCTGGTTGTCATATTCTTTGATTAAGAGCATTGTAATCTGATGTTTAGGGTCTAGTATTATGGGATGTATTGTGTCTGGATCTAGGCCCTCAGCTCGGCGGAGTCGTCCCCCGACTCGGATTAAGTCAAGTTTTTGATCATACTCAGCGGAAAGTGAAGCAAGACGACTCTGGGCAGTTGGCTGTGACGTGAACTTGCAGACGAATGTGCTGAAGGTATTCTGCAAGGCACAGGCAGTTCGTCTAGTTGTGCAGCTGGAATGGTAGCCACTGACATCATACTGCTGACATCTGCACTGGAAGCTGGAATGTGGCTAGGTTCATACCCAACGTCATAATCACTTAAGCAGGCTGGTGGATGTCTCTCCCGCTGAGTACGAGGCCGCACAACTGGCTCGGTGATCTCATTCTTTTGCTATATATTCTATTCCCTTTTTAGCTATTATTACTTGTTTGTATTCATGTGTATTCCAAGGTTGAGAGCAGTCAGTGAGAAAATATTTTGCTGTAATGTTTACATCCTATACTGTGTTCATTAACTAGGATGTTGCTGGAATCAGTACAGCCAGAGACCCTGAGATGCAGCTCATACAGTAACTGTGTCCACAGGGAATCGTCACTGGAAACTTCAGCAGATCCAGACACACTGGACAGCAGAACTGATCCTCAGCACATGAAATACTGGCTTCTGCCATTTCACTGTATGAACACAGACAGAAAGACAATACGCACTGCAGCTTGACAGTCGAGTTCCTTCTTCTATACTGGAGAGTTGCTTCCTGATATCTTCCTGATGACATGCTTGTGAAACAGGTGTTTCTGTGGGGAGTGACTTACTCTAACTTGTTTGTTTCAGGGATTGTTTCAAGGTTTTTTAATGACTAGATTTTTTTTAGATGACTGAATGATTCCAGTTTGGTTGGCTGAAATGTTAAAATACTCTGAAATTACCATGATTATCTCTTAGCAGGATGCATCCTAACTGATTTCCGTACTTTTGCCAACTACCTTATGGCACAATAAAAATCACTACAATATCATAACTGGATCATGATTGAAACTTCATTGAAATTTAAACTTTTCCCATAGAAAACCATTAAAAAGAAAATGCTTAAAGTGCAATTTAGTGCATTGCATGTACAGTATATCCTATACTCATCTGTATGGAAGGATATTCCCGATAATTTTCAAAAGGAATTGCAAATTGTATTTTCAATTGCGTTTTCAATATGTGGATGCATAAATAGAGACATAATCCAAATGCATTTGCAAATCTTGCATTACTGTTTGCGTTTTCGCTTTTGCGAACGCAGTGACTGACAAATTTGAAATGGAAAAGCAAAGTCCATTTGCAACTGTACTTTCCCATGTCTTACGAGTAATGAGCCTGTCATATTTAAATAGCAATATTAATTACCACGTCTGCTTTTTCACTCTCACTGTGTCATGCATTTTACCTGCCAAAACTCAAATGGAATTGCAATTCCTTTAGCATTTGAATTTCCGATGCCTTACACAGAAACCTGTCAATCAGTGTCAGGGGCGGTACTATACTATAGGGCGTGTTTGTATTTGGAAGTGACGTCACGCACAGATGATTGTGCCGAATGCTTTGAACAATGGAGGTAATCAGTAAAGATACCGCTAAAGGCAGCTGCCAATCCAATAGATGCGTGTGAACGAACAGACAGTGCAACCCAGGTCTCCTTGTATTCTTGCCACATTACACAATAAATAATTCTGTTGTTTTAACCCAAATGCAGCGACTATCACCGGCTAACAGCGGGAGCTGAATATTGTAGGTCAATATTCACCATTAACCAAACGCTTTAGGGATCACAAGTCTGCAAAACTTGCAGTTTGTTCAGAGGTAATTAAATATTTGTGGCTTGAAACAGATAGAAAATTGACATGCCTGTGCAGCAGTTCAAAATGGATGTTTCCCCTTCAGGTCTGTGTGCCAGTCACATGAATGACAGATTGTTATTATACTATTATCATTATTATTGATTGCATTTCTCTAAGGCTTAAACTTTTCTAACACGAACAAGCACCATGTGGAGAGATGATTAGCTGTCAAGTTAAATCAAACAAATTCATTTGTACTAGTTTTGTCAGCTCAGGTGTTTCTTGGGTGATTTGTTGTGGAATAATTTATTTAGGTTTTAAATTAACATACACTCATAAATTTGAATGATTCAAAAAAAGTAATCAAAATACAAACAAAAACCTAAGACAAGCCAAGCTTACAAACAGATGGGCAAATCTGTGCAAACAACGAACAATTTAAACATTTTTAACTGTCAAACATATTAATTTAGTACATTGTGATTATTCAAAATTAACAGTTTAAGTAAATCACAGGGTGGGTGGCGGGATTGTTTGGGCACCCTCAGCTCAAATAAGTAAGGGGAGGGAGGTGCGTGGTAGTTTGGACTCCATCGGCTCAAGTAGGTTTATGGGGTGGGGGTTTGGACTTCCACCCCTCAAACGGGCCTGCGGGGGTAGAGGTCCGGAGTGTGGCCCTCCCCTCGAATGGGTCTGCGGGGGTGGAGGCCGGGAGTGTGGCCCTCCCCTCGAATGGGTCTGCGGGGGTGGAGGCCGGGAGTGTGGCCCTCCCCTCGAATGGGTCTGCGGGGGTGGAGGCCGGGAGTGTGGACTTCCACCCCTCAAACGGGCTTGCGGAGGTGGAGGCCGGGGGTTTGGACTCCTTGGCTGTGAATTCCATTGGATGAGAATCTGTTGGAGATAAACATAATTATTCATGACAGGTAACGGTGTTTCACCTCATATGAATGCATTACTGTAATTTATTCTTGTATGATAAAGGCTAACCCATTTACAGTTACTTGTTCATGATAAAATAACATTACAAGTGTCAAATATGAATTATGTAAAATTAGGGGTGTAACAGTTCACAAAATTCACGGTTTGGTTTGATACGACACAGTGGTGTCACGGTTCGGTTCGGTATGTTCGGTACGGGGCTAATTGGTTATGTCGCAATGTTGGAAATATTTCTGTTTTATGAAGGCGAGCCAATGGATATCACACAGGCAACGTGCAAACTTTGCGCAAGAGTTATGCCGGTGAACGTCTTAATCTCAGTCAATTCACTATATGCAGAAAGTGAAAGTAAAAATGGACTGACGGAGTAATGACGGAGCTTTCGGCATCTGACGCCACATTCTCTCTCAGAGACTAATCTACTTCAACATATGCTGATAACGGTATATAACTAACTGTTTTAATTTATTCCCTTAATATTTCCCTTGTGGCCCATACATAGTGAAAAAAAAAAGAGAATTTTGTGTTAAACGGGTTGTTTTTTAAAGTCAGTGCTTGGAATAAAAGCTTTTTATTTAATTGATTTTTATCGATGACTGCAGTGTTAATATTTTAATTATAGGCATATAATTCATTGTAGACCTTAAAAGACCGTTTTTAAAAACATTTTAATTGAGGAGTAGGCTAAATATATTTTGTTATCCTCGCAGCGCATCAGTTATGCGGAAATTATTGCGGGGCAAATTAATTGTAATTTTAATTTAATAATACAAGTAACTTCATAATAATAATAGGCCTAATAAAAATAAGAATGTATCAGGCCTACATTAATTGGAAATTCCAAATCCTCTTAATATTGCCAATAATTGATGTTTTTGACAATATCTCTGGCTATCGTTGATACAAGATGGTCATCCTTCGACGCACCCCAGCAAGGGGAGGTTATCGTGGGGCAGACAGCACGTTGCTTGTTACGCTGTTTGGGCTGTCTTGTTGAGTGCAGTGGCACTGAGAACATTATATTTCACACTTTAAGCTCTTTTATTTTCCAAATGTAATAGGATCGATTAGTCCAACGAATCGTTCGGGTTGTAATGCGTACCGAACCGAAAGCCTCGTACCGAACGGTTCAATACGAAAACGTGTATCATTACTCCCCTATGTAAAATGTAGCACGTTGCTTGTTACGCTGTTTGGGCTGTCTTGTTGAGTGCAGTGGCACTGAGAACATTATATTTCACACTTTAAGCTCTTTTATTTTCCAAATGTAATAGGATCGATTAGTCCAACGAATCGTTCGGTTTGTAATGCGTACCGAACCGAAAGCCTCGTACCGAACGGTTCAATACGAATACGTGTATCATTACACCCCTATGTAAAATGTAAACCTAAATTTCTTGTCAATCCACATGTAATGGATTGTCTGTGTATTGTGTTTGGTTTGGAGTTTTCACTGTTCCCTTTTGATACTTCACTCGTACTGCATCACTAGACACGATGGGAAAACTCATTTTCTCTGATTATTGAAGCCTTTTTATTAACACAGTATAACTTCACGGCCATTGGTTCATGCTGTAAATAAAAAACGAACCAATGGCGAGGCAGCGGAGCTTGCCATAGACGCGCCTCGCAGCGGATCGAGACGATTCAGTGACCTGCTCAGCTTTTCCTAGCTCCATGCGTCTCGCCGCTCACAAGCTGCCTTCAGCGTCCACAGCAACTGTTTCAGCACATCCCCTGCCGCCATCCAGCGAGTTCTAAAGTGCAAATTCAAAGAGCAAATTTCCGCCGCCGTTGATTCAAATGCCGTGCCGTTATTGTGGCTCGTGCTGGGCTCCCCTGCATGCTGATGACAGCAACAGCGAGTGCATCTCCTGCCTGGGGAAATCCCATGCGGAAGCCGCGCTCATGGAGATGGACTGTTCTCATTGCAAGAACATGTGTCTCGCCTCTCTGCGCTCGCGGATCACTTTCTTTTCGGAGAGCGACTCCACCCCTCACACCCTCCCGCTTTCTTCCTCCCAAGAAGGGCAGAAGAACTCAGCGCTGGGATGCAAATGAGCTCACGTTGGCGCAAGCCAAGACAACAGCTCAGGCCATTGGCAGATCAATGGCCATCTTAGTGGTGTTGGAGCGCCACTTATGGCTGAACCTTACAGAAATTAAGGACACAGACAAGGTCCCTTTCCTTGACTCCCTGGTTTCCCCCACTGGTCTGTTTGGACCTGCCAACGAGGGCTTCGCAGAATGCTTCACCGCAGCACAGAAGTCATTCCAAGCGATGCAACACTTCCTGCCCAAGCGTTCCAGCTCTGCAGCTGCTTCCAGTCGCCCCAAGCCTGCGCCGACCCAGCAACCCACGAAGCCTGTGCCTGCTCAGCCTACTCCAAAGCCTGAGCCTCGTCAGCACTCCCGCTCTGCAAGACGCTATCCCTTTCCGAAACGTCAGTGACCCCGGCCCAAGATAGCGCTGGACCCTGCACCTCAGACGTCGTCCTGATCCACTGGACAGGAAGAGGAGGGTGCAAACTCTTGCTGTTGCCGGACCAACCCCTAAACAGCCTCGTTTATGCCTCCAAACACCCCATTTAGTTCCGGGTGCTGGAGACAATGTTCGAAGTCCCCTGCAATTCAGCGGCGTTGTTCCCACCTCGGTAGGGAGCAAAGACACACACGTTCTGCACTCTGAGGTGATGAATTTACTGGCAAAAGGAGCAGTGGAGACTGTTTCGCCAGCTCAGAGCGAGTCAGGCTTCTACGGCCGTTACTTCCTTGTCCACAAAAAGGATGGCGGTCTCCGTCCCATCCTCGACCTCAGGCTCCTGAATCACACCCTTATGAAACGGCCGTTTAGGATGACTACTTTGAAGTAGATCCTCTCGCAAATATGCCCAGGGGACTGGCTCTTCTCTCTGGACCTGAAAGATGCTTAATTTCACATCCAGATAGCCCCATCACAGGTGATTCCTAAGATTTGCCTTTGAGGGAGTGGCATATCAATACACGGTCCTTCCCTTTGAACTGTCTCTAGCTCCTCGTACGTTCACAAAGTGCATGGATGCAGCTCTTTCCCCTCTGAGACAGATGGGAATTCGCATTCTGAACTACCTCGATGACTGGCTCGTCCTAGCCCAGTCAGAGGCCGAGCTAGTATCCCACAGGTCCCTTCTTCTCAGCCACTTGGAGTGCCTGGGGCTCAGGGTCAATTTTGCCAAGAGCTCACTGTCTCCCAGCCAACGGATTTCATTCCTGGAAGCAGTTTTCGACTCAGTCCAAATGAGGGCTGTAGTCACGCCAGAGCTTGCCCTGGCCATACAGCAGCTCGCAGCCTCCTTCAAAGTTGGAGCCTCTCTTCAGCTCAGGATGTTTCAGAAATCTCCGGTACTACAGCTGGGCCTACTTCCCCTACAGTACTGGCTGAAACCCAGAGTTCTGTCCCATACCTGGCGTCATGGACGCTTATGTATCAAGGTGGACCAGGCCTGCGTGGCATCCCTGGCCCCTTGGAAGAGCCCTCAGTGGGTAGAACAAGACATGGCTCTGGGAATGGTCTGTAGAAGGAAGGTTACCTCGACAGATGCGTCCAACACAGGTTGGGGAGCTCTGTGTGAAGGCAGACCGGCTTTCGGCTCCTGGTCGGATGAGGAAGGTCGGCTACAAATCAACTGCCTAGAAATGCTGGCAGTGTGTCGAGCCCTTCAGACCTTCCTACCAGACCTAAGGGGACACCACGTTCTGGTCCACTCGGACAGCATGACAGTGGTGTCCTATATAAATTGCCATGACGGGCTCACCTCGAAACACCTCTTCAGTTTGGTAGAACGCCTCTTGGAAAGGGCACATCTCAACTTGTGTTCGCTGAGAACAATGCATGTGCCGGGCATATTGAACTAAGGAGCAGACATGCTATCCCGGAGTAATGTCCTCTCCATGTGAAAGCTTCATCCGCAAATGGTTCAGAGAATTTGGGAATTTGAAATCTTTCAAAGGGCAGAGGTCGACCTCTTCGCCTCAAAAGACAACTCTCATTGCCCAACTTATTTTACAAAGGACAGGGATGCGTTGGCCCACAACTGGCCCAACCTTCTCCTGTACGCTTTTCCCCCAATCGCTCTGATCTCTCTGGTAATCAGACAAATCAGGGAGCACAAACACAAGGTCCTCCTAGTGGCCCCGCTCTGGAGGAACCAGCATTGGTTCTCAGAGCTGTCTCTGCCGCTCATAGTAACCCCATGGCCCATTCCCCTGAGACGGGACCTCTTCTCTCAGTTGAACAGAATGATCTGGCACCCCCAACTCAAGCTGTGGGCTCTGCACTTTTGGCCTCTCAATGGGAGCCTACAGACCTCCACGAGAGCGTCTTAAATACTATTTCACAGGCTAGAGGCCCGTCTACAAGACGTCTCTATGCCCTTAAATGGTTGGTCTTCTCCACTTGGTGCAGAGCCCGCGGCAAAGACCCAGCCTCCTGCGACATATCAGTGATATTGTCCTTTCTCCAAGAGTTGTTGGATAAGGGTAGTTCCCCTTCCACGCTCAAGGTCTATGTAGCAGCAGCTTCTCACGCTCCTATAGCTGGCCAGTTGGTGGTCAGGAACAGCTTGGTTGTTCGCTTTTTAAAAGGGTCTAGGGGGCTGAATCTGCCTCTCCCCGTTACTGTCCCTACATGGGACCTGCCTATGGTCCTAAGGGCTCTTAGGAGTCCCCCCTTTGAGCCACTACATTCGACCGACCTCCAGCCCCTGTCATTAAAGGCCACCCTTTCAGCATCGGCCAGGCAAATAGGAGACTTGCAGGCGCTCCCTGTGAGCCCTACCTGCCTTGAGTTCGGGCCCAGCGACCCCAAGGTCGTCCTGAAGCCAAGGCATGGTTACATACCTAAAGTGCTCTCCACACCGTTCAGAGCGCAGGTCATAATACTCTCTGCACTTCCTCCCTCAGACGATGACCAGGAGTTAAAATATCTGCCCTGTCAGGGCTCTGAGTTTTTTACATTGAGCGTTCCACTATGTTCAGGCAGTCAGAACAACTCTTTGTATGCTTCGGTGGCAATGCCAAAGGGCATCCAGTCACGAAGCAGAGACTTTCCCGATGTATAGTTGACACGATTGCGCTAGCATACTCCTCCTTGGGCCTGCAATGCCCCACTGGAGTAAGAGCCCACTCCACTAGAGGCGTAGCCTCATCCTTGGTATGGTCTAGTGGTGTGTCTATTGCAGAAATCTGTGCAGTGGCTGGCTGGGCCTCGCGGTCCACCTTTGCCAAGTTTTACAACCTGGACGTCCCGGCCTTACAGGGCAGAGTCCTTTCTGTATAGTGAGTTGACACGCACCTGCCACAAGGCAGGACCAGTGCTTCAGGCCTTTGCCTTACTTCTTGTATGCACTTGGCCCTCCTTAAGTGCTCAGGCTGTACAGAGTTTTTCTTGGAACGATTATCCAAGGCCGGGCTGACCTTTGTGAGTTTAGCCCTCTTTGCCTGCTGCGGGGCTTACCCTGCTATACTTGGTCCCTCTGGGCAAAGACTGTTAAAAAAAGATGGACGACGCACCTTCATTCTCTTCCACTGAAGAAAAGTGAAGCTGCTAATGTCCCAAGAGGGCGTGGCCATATTGCGCTGATTTGGGACCAGAGTCTGCGCAGTAGTGAACTTGGAACCCGAGTCTGCGCAGTAGTGAGTAAAGTGGAGCTGCATCCCGCCCACACTCCTGCACAGTTGATCGCAAGCACACGCCCCTGAACGTTTTTTAATTAGCCTGACTGCTCCAATTTTTGTCTGCTGATTGTCGTATAAGAGGCTTGTGTTAAGATAAGGTTAATACAACTCCAATCTCTTCCTGAAGATCCCGAAAAGTCAGTTTGCGCCTCAGTTCACTCAGAGAAGCCGTCAATCTCAGCTGTCAATCATGATGTTAACACACCCATTTTTATAGCATCACATAACTAACTAAAACCAAACTTATTTAAATAACAAACACTTGAACTTACATCAGCGTGATAAATAAAACTACATAAAATGACAAAAGCCATATTTGAAAAAATATTATTTTAAGTGAAATTTAATTATTTAGTTTGTCTCACGTCCCATTAGATTACGTGGAGAGGGTGGGGTTTATGACCTATACTGGGACCAGCCACCTGGGGGCGATCGAAACGTTCCGGCTTCACTTTTCAAGGCTAGTGCGGCACACTTGTTCTGGGCCCCTTAGATGCTTGAGGCAAGTTCAGGTATCAGTTGTTCCTCTATCATAGCACAGCGTGATTGTACTGGTTCCCCATCGTGTCTAGCGACACAGTACGAGTGAAGTTTCAATAGGGAACGTACTCTGTTACTAAAGTAACCTCTGTTCCCCGAATTATGGGAACGAGTACTGCATTGCTAGCCATGCTATGTAGCTGCACGACTCAGTGTCATTGCTTCAGTTTAATTAACCTAAGGATCCTATGCCAGAACGCCCACTTTTATAGCCAGATGACCCCGCCCATTTCGGCTGGCTCTGGCAGGCTTCGTGGCCATAGGCTCGTGTGGCTCCGCTGCCTCGCCACTGGTTTGTTTCTTATTTACTGCATGAACAAATGGCCGTGCAGTTACACTGCGTTATTAAAAAGGCTTCAGTAATCGGAGAAAAAGGAATTTTCCCAGGGGAACCGAGGTTATGTTAGTAACCGAGTACATTTCTAGATCAGTTTCATTTGTCTGTATTTATTAGTTTCTATAGTTACTCATTGGTTTGATTAGTGTCTGCACCTGTTTGATTGGGTTGTGTCAGTGTATTTAAGCAAGGGTGTCCAAACACATCCTGGAGGGCCGGTGTCCTGCAGAGTTTAGCTCCAACCCTAATCAAACACACCTGAACCAGCTAATCAAGCTCTTACTAGGCACACTAGAAACTTCCAGGCAGGTGTGTTGAGGCAAGTTGGAGCTAAACTCTGCAGGATACCAGTCCTCCAGGACTGAGTTTGGACACCCCTGATTTTAAGGTGCAGTAGGACATCTTGGAAAATGCTAACTTTAGCCTGATAACACTGAAAGCGAACGTCCCACCCTTCCTGCAATCGCCGTCCAAAGCCACGCTGGAGCTAAACTCTGCAGGATACCAGTCCTCCAGGACTGAGTTTGGACACCCCTGATTTTAAGGTGCAGTAGGACATCTTGGAAAATGCTAACTTTAGCCTGATAACACTGAAAGCGAACGTCCCACCCTCCCTGCAAATTGCCGTCCAAAGCCACGCCCCCTGAAGGCATATACGCATACAGACCAGACGACCAGAGACAACATTACTACAATACATCATGTGTCATTCACTGGTGAGAAAACTTTATAGTACAGTTAGTAACAGTACTACAATACCAGGAAGGAAGATCAGGTTGTTGATGCTTGCCTGCCATTCTCGCTCTGTCTGCACAGCGTACGTGAACACGCTGATGATGTATCCTGTCTGCGCAAACCGGGTGCGCAGAGGTATACAAATACATGTTGACAGGCAGGTAGGAAAGTCAATAAAAAATGCTCGGAATTTTGATTGGACGAACATTTCTTGGTCCTATGCCTTCCACAGAATATATAAATATAATACAATATAATATAATACATATAAATATATTTAGACCACTTAATGATTGCTATCGGGATGTGAAGAGACTTTCAACCAGCATAACAAAAAATGTTTCTGAAGACAATCATCTACTGCACCTTTAAGCCCTCTGTTTTCTTCTGTTCTTTGTCAGTTCTTGTTGCATGTTTTGGTTGTTCTGTTCTTTTTTTTTAATATATAATCACTACTTGCTGCGTTTAGATCCTGTACCTATCTTTATTTTGCAAAAAAGCTGTGACACCACATAGATTCTATCGAAATTAATTGTTTTAGTCAAAATTGTTATTGCATTAAGAGTTTGTACTGTAAAGTGACTAATGGATCCATCATTAATAGAGTTTTTCATTCAGTCTCACAGATGCAACTAATCCATAATTACATTTTTTTATGATCATTTTCCTTTATTTGTTGCAGCCCATGTGTTTTAAAAACAACAAAGAAAACAAATCAGTATTGAAATGAATTAAATAATTAATTTTGTGAAAATGGAATAAACACCATTAGACTGGATTTTATACTTTATACTGGATGTTAAACTGTGTTTTCATAGTAACTCACATTGTAGGAACTCCTCTCTGGCCTGATATTCAGGAGTCTGAATGACCTGGATGATTTTCACTACAGACACCAAAAAACATCTGCAGTTAAATTCTCATGTCACGTGGAAATTAAAAATTGTTTTTTTTATATATATTTAATGAACTCTTTTCTGAAAATAAGAATTTACCTCTTTTAGATATATTTTCTGCCTCATCTATGGAGAATTGCTGCAGTTTGTCTCTGAGTTGAGAGACTGATTTCACTACATCATCAAAAGAATGATTAGTGACCGTGAAGCCATCTGTAGATTCAGAGAAAGATACAGACGACAAACTCTACAGACACAAAAACAAAAACTCCCTGTTAGTAGAGAAACTTGGTAACATTATTCATCCTGTATGTTTGAGAAGATTGCTGTTATACCTGCTAAATAACCAATTAGTGAATAAATGTAAATACTTTGAGGAAATGAACATGATCCTTTGTTTCTGAAAGCTGCTTCAGCTCAGCGTCTCTCCACCTCAGATCATCGAGCTCCAGCTCCAGTTGCTCCAGTAGTTCTTCAGCTTTACTCACTGCAGCTCTTTCCTGATGTCTGATCAGCTGCTTCACCTCAGAGCGACATTTCTCAATGGAGCGGATGAGTTCAGTAAAGATCCTCTCACTGTCCTCCACTGCTGTCTGTGCAGAGCGCTGATAGACACATTACAATCACACAGTGGCTTCAGTGGGACTATAAGAGCTCCAGCACTGGAGGAAAGTCCAAATTAAGACTTAAACCTTTCTTGTTTTCCAAACTCACCTTATGAGACTTCACAGCCTCTCTCAGCTCCTGAAAAACTTTCTCTTTCTGCTGGATTATTTTCTGGATATTTCTCTGTGTATCCTCAAAATATCTCTGCAGGAAACAGATATATGATTAAATTAATAAATTAATGTTTTTGTAAAGAAGTCTCTTCTGCTCACTAAGGCTGCGTTTATATGATCAAAGATATAATAAAAACAGTAATGTGTAGTATTGAATTTTCAGCATCATTACTCCAGTCTTCAATGTCACATGATCCTTCAGAAATCATTCTAATATGCTGATTTGCTGCTCGAGAAACATTTCTGATTATTAGCAATGTTGAAAACCGTGATTCTTTGATGAATAGGAAGGTTAAAAGAACAACATTTAATTGAAATAGAAATCTTTTGTAACATTATGAATGTCTTTACTGTCACTTTTGATTAATTTAATGCATCCTTGATGAAAGCAAGTTTCTTTAAAAAAATAGCTATCACAAACAACTGTAATGCTTATTATATTTTAGAGTAAATCCTTTAGTGGCTGTATGAGTTCAAATACTGCACATCAAAACCCAATTACTCACATCAGTTTCCCTAATTGAGAGAAAAATCACATAACAAATGAGGAGAGAAACAACATGAACTGCCATGAGATTAGTAGGGAGCAGTACCTGTTTCTCTTTCCGTTCTGCTACAGCTGATACAGTGTCATGACTTTTGTGTTCATCCACCAAACACATCATACAGATACATCGCTGGTCAGTACGGCAATACATTTCCAGCATTTTATCATGCTGAGAGCAGATCATCTCCTGCAGTCGTCCAGTGGCGTCCATCAGATTGTGTTTTTTACTTCTGAAGAGATTCTCGTGCTGTTCAAGATGATTTTGACAGTAAGAGCTTTGACACTCCAGACACGATTTAACAGCTTTCTGTTTAATTCCAGTGCAGGAGTCGCACTGCACATCTCCAGATTCAGTGTGATGAACTGCAGGACCAGCAGCTTGGAGTCTCGTCTTCGTCAGTTTCTCCACCATTTCAGCAATCACCACATTTTTACCTAAAACAGGTCTTGGACTGAAGGTTTGTTTGCACAAAGGACATCTGTAGATTCCTTTCTGATCTTCTTGATCCCAGACGTCTGAGATGCAGCTCATACAGTAACTGTGTCCACAGGGAATCGTCACTGGAAAAATTGTTTTTTTTATATATATTTAATGAACTCTTTTCTGAAAATAAGAATTTACCTCTTTTAGATATATTTTCTGCCTCATCTATGGAGAATTGCTGCAGTTTGTCTCTGAGTTGAGAGACTGATTTCACTACATCATCAAAAGAATGATTAGTGACCGTGAAGCCATCTGTAGATTCAGAGAAAGATACAGACGACAAACTCTACAGACACAAAAACAAAAACTCCCTGTTAGTAGAGAAACTTGGTAACATTATTCATCCTGTATGTTTGAGAAGATTGCTGTTATACCTGCTAAATAACCAATTAGTGAATAAATGTAAATACTTTGAGGAAATGAACATGATCCTTTGTTTCTGAAAGCTGCTTCAGCTCAGCGTCTCTCCACCTCAGATCATCGAGCTCCAGCTCCAGTTGCTCCAGTAGTTCTTCAGCTTTACTCACTGCAGCTCTTTCCTGATGTCTGATCAGCTGCTTCACCTCAGAGCGACATTTCTCAATGGAGCGGATGAGTTCAGTAAAGATCCTCTCACTGTCCTCCACTGCTGTCTGTGCAGAGCGCTGATAGACACATTACAATCACACAGTGGCTTCAGTGGGACTATAAGAGCTCCAGCACTGGAGGAAAGTCCAAATTAAGACTTAAACCTTTCTTGTTTTCCAAACTCACCTTATGAGACTTCACAGCCTCTCTCAGCTCCTGAAAAACTTTCTCTTTCTGCTGGATTATTTTCTGGATATTTCTCTGTGTATCCTCAAAATATCTCTGCAGGAAACAGATATATGATTAAATTAATAAATTAATGTTTTTGTAAAGAAGTCTCTTCTGCTCACTAAGGCTGCGTTTATATGATCAAAGATATAATAAAAACAGTAATGTGTAGTATTGAATTTTCAGCATCATTACTCCAGTCTTCAATGTCACATGATCCTTCAGAAATCATTCTAATATGCTGATTTGCTGCTCGAGAAACATTTCTGATTATTAGCAATGTTGAAAACCGTGATTCTTTGATGAATAGGAAGGTTAAAAGAACAACATTTAATTGAAATAGAAATCTTTTGTAACATTATGAATGTCTTTACTGTCACTTTTGATTAATTTAATGCATCCTTGATGAAAGCAAGTTTCTTTAAAAAAATAGCTATCCCAAACAAATGTAATGCTTATTATATTTTAGAGTAAATCCTTTAGTGGCTGTATGAGTTCAAATACTGCACATCAAAACCCAATTACTCACATCAGTTTCCCTAATTGAGAGAAAAATCACATAACAAATGAGGAGAGAAACAACATGAACTGCCATGAGATTAGTAGGGAGCAGTACCTGTTTCTCTTTCCGTTCTGCTACAGCTGATACAGTGTCATGACTTTTGTGTTCATCCACCAAACACATCATACAGATACATCGCTGGTCAGTACGGCAATACATTTCCAGCATTTTATCATGCTGAGAGCAGATCATCTCCTGCAGTCGTCCAGTGGCGTCCATCAGATTGTGTTTTTTACTTCTGAAGAGATTCTCGTGCTGTTCAAGATGATTTTGACAGTAAGAGCTTTGACACTCCAGACACGATTTAACAGCTTTCTGTTTAATTCCAGTGCAGGAGTCGCACTGCACATCTCCAGATTCAGTGTGATGAACTGCAGGACCAGCAGCTTGGAGTCTCGTCTTCGTCAGTTTCTCCACCATTTCAGCAATCACCACATTTTTACCTAAAACAGGTCTTGGACTGAAGGTTTGTTTGCACAAAGGACATCTGTAGATTCCTTTCTGATCTTCTTGATCCCAGACGTCTGAGATGCAGCTCATACAGTAACTGTGTCCACAGGGAATCGTCACTGGAACCTTCAGCAGATCCAGACACACTGGACAGCAGAACTGATCCTCAGCACATGAAATACTGGCTTCTGCCATTTCACTGTATGAACACAGACAGAAAGAGGACACATAAAAGTGAACAGTGTTGGGAAGGTTACTTTGGAAATGTAATAGGTTACAGATTACAAGTTACCCTATTTAAAATGTAATAAGTAGTGTAACTATTTCAATTATTTTATTAATGTAACTGATCACTTTTGATTAATTTTCTAAATTTCTAATTTCTGTTTTCCATTGTCAGTCATTTTAAAACATTTAAATCAGGCAGGGTTAACCTTACGGTATGCTAGTACTCAACACTGATTTCTGTCAGACTTTGAAAATCCTTCATCACTTGAATTAAGATTAAAGGGGTGGTTCACTGGGTTTTTTCTAGGCTTGATTGTATTTATGGGGTGCAGTGTAACATGTGCTAATGCTTCGTTTTTTTAAAAATTCATTATTTTTCACATAATTTAACTTTATTCCACACCGCTCTGTCCCCTCTCTGAGAAACGGGCTGATCATTTCCTTCTTTTATGAAGCCCCTCCCTCAGAAATAGGCGATGGGATCTGATTGGTTAGCTAGCCCAGTGTGTTGTGATTGGATAAACGGCGTCTAAACGTCCCGCCCCTCACCTCAGCGCATGTGCTCTGGTTGTATTGTAAACAACGGTGTCTTTAATATCGCTTATCAGTTTGAGCCCGATTGAGAAGCAGAGGATATTATTGAAGAGGATCGTGCAGAACCTGTGCAAGCACGGCTTTTAATGGTAGGCCTATGTTTTTTGTTTAAGTGAAATCGCAATCAACCACCCCTTTAAAATATTTTCATTTTAAACGGGTCATATGATGCCCATTTTCCACAAGTTGATATGAGTCTTTAGGGTCTTAATGAAAAGTCTGTAACATAGTTTGGTTAAAATTTCTCAATGGTAGTGTAAAAAACACATTTTTTTACCCTGTCAAAAACAGCTCTTTTCAGATCAAGCCGTTTTTGCTTGATTCAAATGAGCAAGTGACATGTATTTTATTTTAGTAAATTCATGCTTTCAGTTGTAGAACATTGGTTTGCTTTGATGTAACATGCAGGTTGATTTCCCCCTTAATTCAGCCCCCTCAATCAAGATGAATGTGAAAAGGGGTTTTAAAGATGAAACAGAATAGACTATTTAAAATTTGGCTAAATAGCTATAACATTAGTTCACAATTTTCCTTTTTGTTTTATGGAATAATATTATTCAGTGCTCTGCCATCTGCAAGTTGCTCGGTAGGTAGATTTTAGTTTTATAGTTGTAGTAACGACAAGTTTGTTTAAGCCCGACAAATAAGTGAATGAGACACTTCACGTATCAGCTGGGGTACTTCGAGTTACGTCATCACTCCCTTTAGTTACTTCAGACGCCCAGTGCTGCGCTAACCGGTGTAACGTCACTGAATGATACATCGCACACACAAGCATTAACATAAAATTCTTCTGTTTATTATGACCATTTGAATACATAGATGCCACATTTAGCGCTAATTAAAGCGCTAATAGCGCTAATTAAAGTTCTATTATTAAAAAGATGGACGGATAAGTTTAATAAAAGTGATGCTTAATCCTTAATATTCAGTAATTATATCCAGTATTCTTAAAAGCATATCGTATATTGTTTAAAATTCTTAAAACTGTCGTGAACTGAGGCTGAGAACATTTGTTCCAACGCCCTGTTAATATGGGAAAAGTAATTAAACAACTCAGTTCGACATGGTTTAAATTGTGAAAAAAATAACCCCTGCTAGAACGTAATGATAAAGACAAACGGACAAACGAAACATTTGAAACATTTATAGAATACTTACATAAAAAAAAAAAAAACCCATTTTATGCATGCTTCCGTTTTGGAGGATTCAGCAAAACCGAAACTAAAACAAGCAAAGTCATAACACGGCACTAAACACTAAATAAAAGACCAAAAACAGTCACAAAATCACAGCTGTGAACCCATAGACTCAGTCAGACTGACCTACATCTGGTGAAATTTACCACTGCGTCTTTTATTTTCTTCCAGCAGATCCGTCGCAAGGGCTGTGCCAAGTGTCCGACCACAAAGTGCCTCGCGCAAAAATAAAATGACAGCTGACTTTATAATGTAAAGCCAATAGTAATATTAATAACTGAGAGAGAAAAAAATCACAAGACAAATGAGGAGTGAAAAGACATAAACTGTCATGAGAGCCTGTATGGAGCAGTACCTCTCTGTTCTCTTCAAACATCGTTCGGTATCTCACTATGGGAATCGCCTCGGGCGTGACCAATCCTGGGCTGCTAGCGGTCCCTACTTCATTCTCGTTAGCCGCGTTTCCACTGCAGGAACTTTCCCCCGGAACTAGGGACTTTGGGCCTGTACTTGGTGTGTTTCCACCGCAGGAACCAGGATCTAAATAAAGTTCTGGGTAAAAAAATTGCCCCTCAGAAAGTCCCTGCTCCCGAGGTAGTACTTTTTCAAAGGTCCCCGCCTTTCGGGGGCGGGACTTGAGCGCTGAACATGCTGATTGGTTGAGTTCACACAGCATTGTATTTCAACCACCATTTGCATTTTTTTATATTACTGTTATTGTGTCATGAAATGTAGTTTTAAAAGTATTTCAGGCGAGAATGTAGTTGTTTAAAACTCAAATCTGCGGTTTATTTATAAAAACAGCGCCTAATTGAAAATGTGCTTCAGGAACAGGAATTTCGGAAACAGGAGCTCCACGCGATCAGCCCAGTAGCCGGCGCTCAGTGCTCATGTATCCCGACGAGAGCAGCCTCTACTCGGCTAATTGTAATGTAGGCCATGTACATTACCTGAACATTTCTGCGGCTATTAATATGTTTAAATGAAAATGAAAAGGGGCAGTGGTGTTTGATATATTTCGTCTTATTGTAAATACGACCAGCCAACTCACCTTGGCACCTTGGCTACTTGTGACTGTCCGCGGGAGTTCACACTCCTGAGTCGAACTCGCGAAGTCCGAACTACCGAGGATGCAAGTCCGAAATTTGCGTACTTGGTATTGAAACGCGCACAGACCTACGTCACCAGACTATTTGCCTAATCTTCTCGGTACTTTAGACCGCGATGGAAATGCAGAGAGCAACCGGTCTGGGGGGAAAAAAGTTCCTGGGGAAAAAAAGTTTGTGGTACAATTGTTCCGGGTAATTTTGGTGGAAACGCGGCTCAATCTCTTCCCCGTGAAGATCCTTATTGGAAGCTATCCTCAGCAGATCCTCGTAAGAGTGGCCGCTTAACTGTTCACGGACGAGCCGCATTTTAGGTACGTCGCCGAACACGGCTGCTTTTTGTTTTGGGGGGGAAAATATTCTCGGTGAAAGTGAATATTTTCTTTCTGCTATATCTATTTCTTTGTGGTGGGGACCAGCGCGTCAAGGCGGGTTCTCATTTTCTTTATCGAGCAGTTTCAGCTCCTTTCTCTCAATTATTCCTTCACATTAAAGGATTAGTTCACTTTCAAATTAAAATTTCCTGATAATTTACTCACCCCCATGTCATCCAAGATGTTTATGTATTTCTTTCTTCAGTCGAAAAGAAATGAAGGTTTTTGATGAAAACATTCCAGGATTTTTCACCATATAGTTGACTTCAATGGACTCCAAACGGTTGAAGGTCAAAATTACAGTTTCATTGCAGCTTCAAAGGGCTTTAAATGATACCAGACGATGAATAAGGGTCTTATCTAGCGAAACGATCGGTCATTTAAAAAAAAAAAAAAA
>NW_015631803.1:417491-437491 GCF_001515625.1 Sinocyclocheilus rhinocerous
TCTCTTCCCCGTGAAGATCCTTATTGGAAGCTATCCTCAGCAGATCCTCGTAAGAGTGGCTGCTTAACTGTTCACGGACGAGCCGCATTTTAGGTACGTCGCCGAACGCGGCTGCTTTTTGTTTTGGGGGAAAAATATTCTCTGTCAAAGTGAATATTTTCTTTCTGCTATATCTATATCTTTGTGGTGGGGACCAGCGCATCAAGGCGGGTTCTCATTATCTTTATCGAGCAGTTACAGCTCCTTTCTCTCAATTATTCCTTCACATTAAAGGATTAGTTCACTTTCAAATTAAAATTTCCTGATAATTTACTCACCCCCATGTCATCCAAGATGTTTATGTATTTCTTTCTTCAGTCGAAAAGAAATGAAGGTTTTTGATGAAAACATTCCAGGATTTTTCACCATATAGTTGACTTCAATGGACTCCAAACGGTTGAAGGTCAAAATTACAGTTTCATTGCAGCTTCAAAGGGCTTTAAATGATACCAGACGATGAATAAGGGTCTTATCTAGCAAAACGATCGGTCATTTAAAAAAAAAAAAAAATTTTTTATATGCTTTATAAACACAAATGCTCGCCTTGCTCTGTTCTCGTTTGGAGTCCATTGAAGTCAACTATATGGTGAAAAATCCTGGAATGTTTTCATCAAAAACCTTCATTTCTTTTCGACTGAAGAAAGAAATACATAAACATCTTGGATGACATGGGGGTGAGTAAATTATCAGGAAATTTTAATTTGAAAGTGAACTAATCCTTTAAGGGAATAATTGCTGTAAGACCCGATATTGAGAGGCACGTTGTGGTGATCTCATTAATCTCCCGGTGTTCGCATCTCTGTTATGGCAACTGCGAGCCCATCCAGTGGCACAGCGAAGGGGAAAGATCCCTCTCGCCCGTGTGCTTGCGGGTCTATGATTTCGTCTAAAAACTCTCACCCTCTGTGCATTGCGTGTTTGGGAGTTAGACACGCACAGGGTGTGCTCGCTAATCCCGAGTGCTGCCCCCACTGCTCTCAGTTCCCGTTAAGGGTTTTGGAGCACCGAGTACGAGTCGCGGCCACGAATAAAGGGGACCCAAGTCTTTCCGCGCTTCCCGCGGAAATTAAAAAGGTTGCTCCGCAGGCCCAGTGCAGCTGGTGAGAGTTGATGGACGAGATTTCTCCTGAACTTCCTCCCCTCTTTGAATCAGACCCTTTGGCGGGGGACAAAGAGACGGGGGAGGAAGATGATGAGACTATTGCTTGTCTTTTAGAAGAGGATTTGGAGAAGACGAAGAGGATGCTATCCTCCCTGCTAATCTTTCTTCCAGGCCTGGCAGTGCTATGGGTGAGTCCCCCTCCCCCATGCCAGGCAGCCCTATCATCCTCCTCTCCTTCACTGCCGGGAAGGACAGAGAGGTTGTCTGCTTTTCTTTTTCAAAAAAATTATCGGTCCTCTGCCTTGGCTGTCAGAGCCCTAAATGCCACCTCACTGCTCACAGCATACCAGGCTGAGCTTATGGAGGAGATGGGGAGGCAGATTGATGCTGGGTCACCTGACTTAGCATTGGGGGAAGAGATCTGCGTCATTGCAGATCTCAACCTGCGCTCATCGAGGGGAGCAGTCCAGCAGCATGGGCCTGGCTGTGGTGGGTGAAAGAACCCTGTGGTTGGGTCTGACGGGCTTATCAGAGAGGGAGAAGGCAGAGTTCCTTGATGCCCCAGTGGAGCCGAAAGCCCTTTTCGGGGCTGCAGTGACAAATATGCGTCAGCAATGCGTCTTACGCAAGAAGGATGGGGAAACTTTTGAAACTTGCCTTCCCAGGAAGCCGACTGCTCGGCCCCCCCAACCCATGCGTCCGGGGTTTGCCTCTGATTCCAGGGGGGGACAGTCAGGGTACAGAACCCCTGTTAGGGTACTGGATACAGGGTACCCCCCCGCGCGGTTTGCGGCAGCAGCGGCTAAGCATTGCCTAGCTAACCCTCAGGGAGGCAAAAATAGGGCGACCTAACCTGTGGTCTAGGTTTAAATCAAAGGAGGGGCTACAGCACTCACAGAGTCTCTGTAGCACCCCTCTGCACAGCACAGGAATCTTGTCCCCCCCCCTCTAGCAAAGAAGCGTCAGGGTGTGATTTAAGAAAAATGTTCAAAGGAAGGAAGTTCTCTTGTTGGAGTGTTGGCACCAGTTCATCCAGTGCCCCACATGTTGTTTCTCCCCTCTCCACCCGCGGGGTTATGCAAAAGAGAGGACGAAAGTTTACACCAGTGTTCCCATTTGAAAGAAATAAAAAATGTTTCCTGTGCATCCAGGCAGTGAGCCAAGGGCACAGATTTGTGTGAAAATAAAAACAAAAATACACATAAATACTCCCAGATCAGAACTGCAACCCCCAGCTCCGCCGCTAGATGGTACCACCATGCCATCAGTGAGCGAGAGCTACAGCGGTCCGCTCTCTGCTCTCGTGGAGAGTTGGCGCGCATGCGCAGTACACCCTTGGGTATTATCCACGATAGAACAGGGATATCGTCTGCAGTTTACTGTAAAACCTCCACTTTTCAACAGTGTTATTATTATCACACATCACTGAGTTGGTTGTCATGCCTGCTTCGGACAGCATATCTGCAATACGGGAGTTGTCTGTATCCCATAGTGAGATACCGAACGAATGAGATACTCATGTAACCCCAGTTCTCTGATAACATAAGTGAGGTATTTCACCACACTTCCCTCCTTGCAGCAGCATGGAGAAGAGATATGCTGAGAATGAAGTAGGGACCACTAGCAGCGATATATATGAGGGAAGCGGGACTCCCGCATCACTGTCGTGATTGGTCTGTCAACCGACAGACGTGGTGTAATTGGTGCTTCCAGGATTGGTCACGCCCGAGGCGATTCCCATAGTGAGATACCTCACTCATGTTATCAGAGAACCGGGGTTACATGAGTAACCTAAAGTTCTCGCTGCTCCAATTGATACAATGTCAAACACATCATACAGATACATCACTGATCGGAACATTTCCAGCATTTTATCATGTTGAGAGCAGATCATCTCTTGCAGTCGTCCTGTGGCATCCATCAGATTGAGTTTTTACCTCTGAAGTGATTCTCATGCTGTTCAAGATTAATTTATTGGGTTTCTGCTATTTCACTGTATGAACACACAGATTGATTAGTTTATAAGTATGTTATTTTAAAGCAGTGGTTCCCAACCACATTGCTGGAGCCCCTGCAACACTGCACATTTTGAATCTCTCCTTTGTCTGACACACATTTACATTTACATTTAGTCATTTAGCAGACACTTTTATCCAAAGCAACTTACAAATTAGGAGAACAATAGAAGCAATTAGAGCAACAAGAGAGCAACAGTATACAAGCGCTGTGACAAGTCTCGAATAGAATAGAATAGAATACAGGTGCATCTCAATCAATTAGAATGTCATGGAAAAGTTCATTTATTTCAGTAGTTCAACTCAAATTGTGAAACTCGTGTATTAAATAAATTCAATGCACACAGAGTATAGTGGGCAATTACGTAAGTTCCGTGAAAAACATTAGCTTTGTTGTTTTTCTAATACTTCAAAATGAACCTGTGAATGTCTGTGGGTGAGCACGTCTTTGCCATTCAAAATAAAAAAGCGCACTTTTTCATTTTATAATGCCGTCTTATTGCTCTTCTTCCTAGTAGGTGCATTTTAAAAATGTTTTCCCGATGAATCCTGGACTCCTGCTCAAAATGATAAATTAATATAAGGACCGCTACAAAAAAAAAAAAAGCAGTTGCCGGGGATGACAGCCGTGACAGCTAAGTGGAATCCCGGAAAATAAACCGTGGAACTTTGACCAATGAGACAACAGTTTACTCGCGCGTGACTTGTATTAACAAATTTGGTCCATTTAGAAACTTTGCCGTGTGAAAGCGAACCGCACCAAGAATAAAAAGCAACGTTGTAATAATTTTAATCCCTGTTTCGGAACAAAGCAATCAATCTACAGGTGTGAAAGTACCCTTAAACTACTTCAGTCTGTGTGCATTGAATTTATTTAATACACGAGTTTCACAATTTGAGTTGAATTACTGAAATAAATGAACTTTTCCACGACATTCTAATTTATTGTGATGCACCTGTAGTACTAGTATTAATTGGTAAGGCGCTGGCGAAAAATATGAGTCTTTAGATTTTTTTTTTTTAAATGGCTAAAGACTCAGCTGATCGAATTGAGATAGGCAGGTCGTTCCACCAGCTGGGAACCATCCAGGAAAAGGTCCGTGAGAGTGATTTTTTGCCTCTTTGGCACCACGAGGCATCGTTCACTTGCAGAACACAAGCTTCTGGAGGGCACATAAGTCTAAATTAGCGAGTTTTGGTATATTGGTGCAGTGCCAGTGGTAGTCTTGTAGGCAAACACCAGTACCTTGAATTTGATGCGAGCGGCTATTGGCAGCCAGTGCAAACTGATAAAGAGAGGTGTGACGTGGGCTTTCTTCGGCTCGTTGAAGACCATTGTCCATCACATCATCTGGTTGGAATGAGAAGTAGAGTTGAGTGTCATCAGCATAGCAGTGATAGGAAAAGCCATGCTTCTGAATGACAGATCCTAATGATGACATGTAGATGGAGAAGAGAAGTGGTCCAAGCACTGGGCCCTGAGGAACCCCAGTAGCAAGAAGTTGTGACATAGAAACCTAGCCCCTCCAAGACACCCTGAAAGACCTACCAGAGAGGTAAGACTTGAACCACTGGAGTGCAGTCTACTGGAGAGTGGACAGAAGGCTCTTAGGGCCTCATGTATTAAACTCTCTATAGATTTCACCCTAAAAGTGTACGTACGCACAAAAGATTTTGCGTACGCACAAAAGTTTTCAGATTTATAAAACCATGCATACACCAGAACCTGCGCAAAAATCCCTTTATAAATCCCAGTCAGGGGAAGATTGTGCGTATGTGCATCTCTACCTGTCTCCTCACCGAATTAACCATATATGGAGCTTACAACGCCTAGTTTTCTGATGCATAACCTCATCTGCATATCATTGCTGATATTGCTGATATTCCCATCCACGTTGCACCATGTTTAACACCGTCAAAGGTACAAGACGTTAAGGAAATATGAGATACGGACTAAATGCCATTTGTGCCACATTAATTTTTATTGCCAAAATAATCCAGAATGTTTTAGAATATATCAAAATATCCATAAAAACAAAACTTTTTAGTTCTCAGATAAATAGCCTATTTTAGAATATACTTGACCTCATTCTTTTCCACTGGCCAAATAGTATTTCAATTGTTTTAAACAATTCAAATCAAATCAAATTTATGCAGTTTTGTTGAAAAGGTGAACATCTTTTAGCTATTTTTAGTGGAAACAGATAGGCCTATATTTATTGCAGTGTAAATACAATTGTCTGACTATCGAAGCAAGTGTGCATCATTGATCATTGTTCTCGCTAAAAAAAATTCTCATAACATGAGATCTGCAGTTTAGTTTAAATATGAATTATTATAGCACTCCTCGCTGTCATTAAAACATTGCATACCACAGGAAAAGTGATTAAGCGCATCAACTACAAATAGGCCTATGTCTAAATTCATATAATTTTGGTTTAACTTGTGTAATGACTTTATGTAATTTCAGTGCTTATCTTCATTAATGAGAGTGGAATATTTAATGTAAATGTGTATATCGAAATGAAAACAGAGTTTAAAATCCTTGTTTACTTGATTAATTTTCTCACTCCAGGAAAAGAGTGCGTAGAGTCAAGAGCATCCGTACGGTGCGCACATATTTACGCCAAGTTTATTTTTTATAAATCCAGGTACGTGCGTGGAAAACAGCGTACGCACATTTCTATGCCCATTTTGTGTGTACGCAACGTTTATACATGAGGCCCCTGGTGGTTAACAGTGTCAAAAGCAGCAGACAGATCCAGAAAAATGAGTGTTGAGGATTTGAAAGCTGCTCTTGCCAGTCTCAGGGCTTCAGTAACCGAGAGTAGGGCAGTCTCAGTTGAGTGGGCGCTTTTGAAGCCAGGTTGGTTGTTGTCCAGGAGGTTGTTCTGTGCAAGAAACATAGAGAGTTGGTTGAACACAACTCGCTCAAGTCTTTGCAATAAATAGAAGAAGGGATACCGGTCTTAGTTTTCTAAAAGTGCAGGATTTAGAGAGGGTTTCTTAAGCAGTGGGGTTACACGAGCCTGCTTAAATGCTGTGGGAAATGTACCAGTGTGAAGAGAGGTGTTGATAATGTCAGTGAGCGCAGGTATAACTGAAGAAGAAACGGCTTGAAAAAGGTGAGTGGGGATAGAATCAAGCGGACAGGTAGTAGTATGATTGGAAAGGATAAGTTTGGAAACTTCTGCCTCTGAGAGTGGAGAGAAGGAGGAGAGAGTGTGTATTTGATGTTATGAAGTTTTTGTCAGGATGTGGTGTGGAGAATTGGCTGATGATGGTTCTTGTTTTATTTATGAGGAATATTACAAAGTCGTCAGCTGTAAGAGTTGATGAAGAAGAGAAAAGAAGGTTTTGAAAAGTGTGTGAGAGTCAGAACAATTGTTCATTTTGTTGTGGTAGTATGTTGTTTTAGCAGTGGAGACATTTGCAGAGAAGGAAAAAAGTTGTCTAAGCAAGATGTCTTGATTGCTCCAAGAATATGTTTGGAAAGCCCCTGCTCTAAAGCAGTGGTATTCAATCCTGGTCCTAGGGACTCACCACTCTGCACATTTTGTGTGTCTCCCATATTTAACACACCTTATTCAGAAATGGAAATTGAATTGTACTTGGCATTTGACAGAAATGGAAAAAAAAAAACTTGGGAGAAACAAGGCTCAGTCTGGGGTCTTCGGAGGGGATCTGTCTCTGGGGCGCATCTAGTTGACATGGTCTCCGCTGACATTCAGGGCTGTTGAGGTCATCTCTAGGTGCTGATCCACCATCTGGACTGGATACAGACTGGATCTCGGTGGCTACAGTGACGTCAGAATAAGAATGAATAAGAATGAAACAGACTAATATTAACGTAGATGCCATTGTTCTTACGATGTAACAAGTACATGTTTTCCATACATTGATTTATTTATGGCAGCCCACCACAATATCAACGCTGACCGCCACAAATAGATTTGCTAAAATTTGTCCAAAACTTATGCAAGAGTCGCTATATGGCTAGATCAGACTTCAAAAGACTATGATTTCATCGACTAAATGTGCTGCTCATTTCAAAGTCAAAACAATGTTTGTGTATGTATCTCTGAAGGGAACACACTGTCTTCAGAAAAGTATCGATGGCGTTTTCATTTTATCTCAATTTAATTCCCCAAATGCCAAAATAATGAAGAAGGAATTTAAATTCAGTGTCAAGCAGGGACTCTGCGGGTCTTAAACGTCTTAATTCACTCTTTAACAAACTAAAGCCTCAAAAGGTTTTAAATCAGAGAAAGTCTTAAATGGCATTAATTGTTGCATACACTGCAAAAAATGAATATCTTGCTTTCTAATACAAATACCTATACATCCTTGAATCAAGCATCTTTTACTGGAGATGCAAAGTTAACTGATGAAGTCTTGTTTTCTGAGAAACTGAACAAAATGAAGTGCGTTTATGTTTAAAACATCTGAAATATCTGCCAATGGGGAATGAAAACTTATTTTCCCTTTGAATTAAGTTTATTTTCTGACTCCATTGGTTCTTGTTTTAATCATAAACACATTTTGATCAATTTCTCCGAAAACTTTTTTTTATCTTTTGTCGTTTTGCTTGTTAAATGTGACAGCAGATGGCGCTGCATCCGTTACCCCGGTAACCCCATGAACAAAGCAGCTGCATTACTTTCTGTTTCCGAACAGTAGGCCTATTTAAATATTTTAAACGGCAATTCTTAAAGACTTAAAAGGCTATTTATTTTCAGACTTAAACATTTTATACATTTGAATCTGGACTTCAACATGCCTTGGTATTTGAATTCACTATATTATACTTTCAATGAAACATTTGCAATCGGTTTGTAAAAGCTGCTTTTATGCATGTTTGGCCTGAGTTTTTGTTGCATTTGGATAGTTTTAACCAGCAGGCGTCACCAGTGTGTGATGTTTCGAGTTATTCGGTGAGTCATTTTGCGAAGCCATTGATTCAGTTGATTCAAAGATTCGAAAAGGTTTTTCTGAAGTCCGCGGGAGAGGATTTTTGAATGGCAGTGAAAGCGACGCAACTGACGCTGGTAGGTCACATGACAACGAGAATGACAACATGGCGGATGTCGTAGATCCGAGTTTCATTCGTACTCCACACATTCATACATTTTTAACGGTCGCAGCAAGTTTCAGACCAATTAGCTATTATACATTATTTGGTTTCGGATTTTCCACTGTAATTAGGACAACGAATTCCAAAGTTGAAATACACAAAATTACATACGTTTGCAGAATTGCTTTAAAGGTTTTTACAGATTTTCTCTCATAGACATACTTCGGAGCAGTTCTCATTTTAATACTTATAAGATTAATATACGGCTTTTCCATTAGTAATTTTGACAATGACACATTTGTACTTGGCAGTTGTGCAGTTTCACTGTAACTTCCCCCGCGTCTGTCATCTGGTTTTCAGACAGGCCACATGAGCGTCAGGTTTCACTGCAACATTTGGCTTCAACCTCAGACAGCATGTGCAGACTATCTTATTACACACACTATTGCAAGTAGCCTACTATATAATATTTAATCAGATCCCCTGAATCATTACCCAAATGAGTTTTAATGCACATTCATATCAGTCAATCTGGAGACAAAATCATGTTTACAAAGTACCAGACAGCTACACAAAGCACTTTTAAGGATTAAATAAAGACTGAATTTGGAATTTGGCTACCACTGGCATTGCACCAATATACCAAAACTCGTTAATTTAGACGTATGTGCCCTCCAGAAGCTTGTGTTCTGCAAGTGAACGATGCCTCGTGGTGCCAAAGAGGCAAAAAATCACTCTCACAGACCTTTTCCTGGATGGTTCCCAGCTGGTGGAACGACCTGCCTATCTCAATTCGATCATTGGTTCATGGCTTCCAATTTTCAAAATATACTCTGAATGTAAGTATTAGAAGCTTAAAAGTGAGTTACAGTTATAATATGTGAAATCTGTATTAAATACATTTGGAAAGACAAATTGTGACCGCAAACTCTGCTCTCGTTTCTGCTGTTTTTGTGCAGGTGTTTGAGGAATGACATCATTGTGCAATTTTTTGTCTTGTTTAATTTGTGCAATTGTTAATTTAGATGTTACTCGTTTTTTCAGTGTAGCCTATTTGAGAGTAAAATCTGCAGAAAAAACTCGCACAAAACAAATAAGAACGTCATGTGAAGCTATAAAGTGGATCAGACTTCATTACAAATGAAGTGATAAGTAACAGGCCTTCTTCACATATATTTGAAGTGAATAGTATTTTTTTTTTTCTCAAAACAACAAACTTGTATATCAAATGGCCATTCTGTATTTGATCTGATGAAGTACTTTTGATATCTTAACCTTGTATGATATAAAATTGTGCAATTTGAAGGTCTTTAAATGATTGCAACAAACACCTTAAGTTAAGAAAAACTTCACTTGTTTATCATTATGCGTTTTCTTCATTTAAAGGGGTTTGTTACAACCACAACAAACACACATATGGACATCAAATGCAGAAATAAACAGTTTTTATTAATAACAAAGCATATAATATTTGGCACTTTGTTGTCTTGTAATGTAGTGTTGAGGAAAAAAAGTTGTTCAATATGGTACGAGGTAGAGTGGGTTTGTTCGTTGCACTTAAAGCTTAAAAACGTCACGATGATGTTTTTATATAAGTTAAATATAACATCATAATGCACGTCACCTTCATAAAAAGCTCTATGGTTGTCCATCTGCTTATCAAAAAAGACTATAATACAATATTTACTTAATATAAACTGCTATAAAACTAAAGAGGTTTGAATATTATACAAATAACATGCTGTTCTGTGCTCTCGTGACAATATATCTTTAAAGGAAGCTATTATAAAAATCTCACAATTTATTTGAAGAAATAGTTCACATCCAAACACTGTCGTAGTGAGTAAATGATGATTTTGGATGAACTAATAATTCTAAATATGTTAAAACAAGTATTTCTTAAACAATAATAATGGTTGTACGACCAACTTTTTGGGTCAGCAAGATTTTTTAATGTTTTTGAAAGAAGTCTCTTCTGCTCAACAAGGCTGCATTTATTTGATCAAAATACTGTAAAAACAGTGAAATATTACAATTTAAAATAGCTGTTTTCTATGTGAATATATTATAAGCTGTAATTTATTCCTGTGATGCGCAGCTGAATTTTCAGCATCATTACTCCAGTCTTCAGTGTCACATGATCTTCAGAAATCATTCTAATTTGCTGATTTGCTGCTCAAGAAACATTTCTGATTATTATCAATGTTGAAAACGGTTGTTTTGTGGAAACCGTGATACATTTTATGTTTCAGGATTCTTTGATGAATAGAACGTTTAAAAGAACAGCATTTATTTGAAACAAAAAACTTATAAATGAGTTTACTGTCACTTTTGACCAATTTAATGGATCCTTGCTGAATAAAAGTATTACATTTGTTTAAAAAAAAAAAAAAAAATCTTACTGACCCCAAACTTTTGAACAGTAGTGTAGGCTTTAAGTCCTTTACATTATGAGCAATACAATATAATATTTAAGGCTAAAGCATCCAGCATGTACTGTGTACAGTCTGTGTACTTTCGGCTCAAGATCCGGTCTTGATGCTGAAGTGACGCTGATGTTGTGCGTTTGTTCTGTGTGGAGGGCCGCTCCGGACCTTCGTATGACTGTAAGGCTCCTTCAGTCTCATCTCTGTCCAGAGCGCTGGGTGTGTGTGTCCACCGAGACTTCAGACGAGCGCTCGAAACAGAAACGACAGAGACGCTCCGAGAGCCAGACCGAGAGACAGGAAGAAGGCCATGATCGCTCCAGCCGTCTCCGCCTCGCTCGCATCCACCTTCCTGTCCACAAAAACAAGACAATGTGTTTAACACAGTGCTTCTCAACCAGGGGCCTCAAGATCAGTTAAATGGTTTAAAATAAATATCAAGACATTTCTTATTTTAATTCACCCCTCAACTATTTTACTTTACACCTGGATTCACATAGACTTGGAAAAGCAGGACATTTAGGTCTTATTTTAAAAGTGTGATTTCTAGTCATGGAAATTAATCAAATCTTTTCCATAATGTATATGCTAAGCTCTAAAATGTTTTATTAGATAGAAATTGTGAGTAAAAAAAAAAATATTATTAAGAAATGTTCTTAAGGCAAGACACTACTGATTTTAATTTGAGCTAATATACTATCACCATACACTAAAAAATGCTGGGTTAAATATAACCCAGCTATTGGGTTGTTTTGACCCAGCGGTTGGGTTGTTTTGACCCAGCGGTTGGGACGTGTTGACCTAGCGGATGGGTTGTTTTGACCCAGCGGTTGGGTTGTTTTGACCCAGCTCTTGGGTTGTTTTGACCCAGCGGTTGGGTTGTTTTGACCCAGCTCTTGGGTTGTTTTGACCCAGCGGTTGGGTTGTTTTGACCCAGCTCTTGGGTTGTTTTGACCCAGCGGTTGGGTTGTTTTGACCCAGCGGTTGGGTTGTTTTGACCCAGCGGTTGGGTTGTTTTGACCCAGCGGTTGGGTTGTTTTGACCCAGCTCTTGGGTTGTTTTGACCCAGCTGTTGGGTTCTTTTGAACCCAACCACTGGGTCAAAACAACCCAATAGCTGGGTTTGTCCCTTTTTAACCCAGCGCTGGGTTATATTTAACCCAGCATTTTTTAGAGTGTACAATACTTCTCCAGTTGATTAATCACAGTACATGAAGGCGAAGTTGCAAATGATGCATTATCTAATAAAACGAGCACTTTTGCATATATTTCCAGAAAATGAATCTGACCTATTTGAATGAAGCCAGGTTCAAAATTCTTGTTTGATTTGGGTAACATAGTAGAGTTAAATGAGCGAATGATGTACAGTATGAACAAACTCCTCGGTAAAAACCTTCAGAATATAGAGAGGAATAAAACTGTACATTTTGGTGTAAGTGCTTCTGGAGTGGAGGAGACAACTTTACAGCCTTTAAGGATATGTGCTATAATTTAAATGTACAGACACAAATATATTAGGTACAATATCACAAATACTTAATTTTTATTTTAGATGTGTCTTTTCACTAGTCTAAAAGAAAATATGAAAGCAAAAGACCCCAAAATGTTACGCCTTAAAACTTGTCTAGTAAATCACATACGAATTAATTGGTTACAAAGAGTGGAATCCTTAAGCGCATTCAACTCAATTCTAAATGTTTGAATTCTAAAATTTCAAAGTTTTACTGTATTTACTTATATTAATTTATTGACACTGAGTTTTATTTCTGCAAATTCATAAATATATAAATTTTAAAACAAGCTTGAGAACCACTGGGCTAACATTAATCACATCATGTTATTTTAGTATCATTGATGTGCTATTATAGTTTTTGTAAATATTTTGATTTAGATCTTATTTTTACATGTTCTGTTTTTATTCTAATTTTAAAGTTTTTGTAAATTTGTTGTGTTTTTGTCATTTTAAATATGTTTATATTCATTTTTATTTCACTTTAGTTATTTTAGTACTTGAGCTTTAGGTAATCAAAAATTAAGAAGCGTTTCCTTGGCAACTAGCTGAAACAAAAAGTTTGAAGTTTTTTTTTTTATAAATATTTTATTTTAAGTTAATATTTTATTTCAAGTAAGGAACATGTTTTTACATTTAGTTAATGATAATAACTCTGATGTGTCCAAATAATAATATAGATAAGATTCTGTCAGTATTTTACTCACTTGGGTCCGAAGCACATGCACAGGCTGGCCAGATATCCATTAGAGAAGGCAAAGAGGATCATGAAGGCGATGAACCAGCCGTCGTGTGAGAAGTAGACGGGCAGATTGTAGCGAGGCTGGACGTTACAGAGCATGAAGAGAGGGACGAAAATCACACGGGCCACTAACAGACCCGGCAGCAGCTTACTGTCTTTACCAGGCTGAGAGACAGAGACAGAGAGGGAAAGTGAAAATAATACAACAAAACATATGCATAAATAGCATAAACTATTCTGTAGAATGCATTTGTGTTTTGCATTAAACAGCTGCACTGAATTTCATTGCTCAAAGTAACTAATATCCATCCAGTCATCTGTATTTATTACTGCATGTAAATCCTCCCACCTGCTGATTCTAAGACTCATATTTTGTGAATATATGCATGTTTGTGTGATTTATTGTTCTGAAGGATCCATGTATAAACACAAAACAGACACACAAAATAATATTTGTATGATCCTCCCTAGAGGAAGATCCATCTGCAGCAATATGAATATATAGAGCGACCTTAACAAGTGTTTGAACACTTAGAAAATATGAGACCAAGCGTCCTTTATACTAAAAATACGGTAAGATGCATAAACACTTCGCAATGAAAACAGGAGTCATTTATACTAAAAAATGTGCTTGAATACTTTGCAATCAAAATGTTTCGTAAAAAAGAAGTTTGTACAGTTTGAAAACAATAGAAGTGGTGTTGAAAATGAAGTTGCGTTATGTTTCTTACCCACATACAGACAGCGGTCAGACTGCGACCAAGCCAATCAAACACGTTAAATAACAGGAAACAAGACACTGGGATGAAATACAGCTCTACAGAGAGAAGTTAGTCATTGTGTGCAGGAGCTTTAATACAAGCAGCAAACAAGATGTCTTCATATTCAGACATTGAAATGTTTTAATATTATAATGAACTTCACAGTTTGTAAATGCATGAACAGCAGCAGATGAATTATGGTCTAAATATCTTTTGGATTTTATTGTTTTCATGCTTGCACAAATAATTTACCACACAAAACACACTGTGGTTATTTGCATTCAGTATTGTTTTTCCCTGTTGTCTGTAACATTATTTATGAAAGCATATTTCTGCCATGGAATGAAATAAATACATAAATAAAAAAGTAATTGCAACTTTTTATGCCCCAATTCAAACATTTTTTCTCTCAAAAATGCAAAATATAAACTCATAATTCTGCAAAAAAAAAGTCTGAATTGTGAAATATAAACTCTAAGAAAAAAGTATTGATTGCATGTTTTTAACTTGAGTTTATAACTCGCAATTCTGAGTTTATCCAAAATATAAGATATAAACTCAGAATCTCAGAATCTCAACACCTCAGAATTGCGAGCTGTTAACTTGAATTGTATTGAAAAAAAAAGAGTCAGAATTGTGGGATAAAAAGTTGCAATTACAGTAAAAAAAAAAAAAAGCAAAATTTTTAATTGTGACTTTTATCTCAATTATAATAATATTATATATATATATATAAAAACAAGATTTGTGGTATAAAAAGTTACAATCACCTCTTTTTATTTTATTCCAAGAATAAGCTTCCATAATAATCAGACTCATTATCAGACTGTGAATTGTAAAGAGTCAGACTCATTGAACTCTCACCCCACTTTCCACCATCAGCAATAGTAGATTTAACGTCCACAGTGATGGCGGGAAACGTGCCGATGGTGATGGTGAAGGCGAAACACACAGAGAACGCCATAACCCAGATCTGACGAGAGAAATACAAGAAAACTCACACTTTCACCTGTGCAAAACTCACCGACACAATCCTGAGAATGGTTGTGGACGGTTGCTAGGGTGTTGCTATGCAGTTTTCAAGGTGCTCTGAGTGTTGTTGCTGTGCAGTTGCCATGGTGTTCTGGGTGTTGCTACTATGCAGTTGCTAAGGTGTTTGTAAGTGCTGTTGCTATGCAGTTGCTAAAGCGTTCTGGGTGTTGTTGCTATGCAGTTGCAAAGGTGTTCTTGGTGTTGTTGCTATGCAGTTGCTAATGTGTTCTGGGTGTTGTTGCTGTGCAGTTGCCAAGGTGTTCTGGGTGTTGTTGCTGTGCAGTTGCCAAGGTGTTCTGGGTGTTGTTGCTTTGCAGTTGCCAAGGTGTTCGTGTGTTTGTTGCTATGCAACTGCCAAGGTGTTTAAAAGTGTTGCTGCTGTGCAGTTGCCAAGGTGTTCTGGGTGTTGTTGCTTTGCAGTTGCCAAGGTGTTCAGTGTGTTGTTGCTATGCAACTGCCAAGGTGTTTAAAAGTGTTGCTGCTGTGCAGTTGCCAAGGTGTTCTGGGTGTTGTTGCTATGCAGTTGCCAAGGTGTTTGTAAGTGTTATTGCTATGCAGTTGCCAGGGTGTTTTATAAGTGTTGTTGCTGTGCAGTTGCCAAGGTGTTCTGTGTGTTGTTGCTTTGCAGTTGCCAAGGTGTTCAGTGTGTTGTTGCTGTGCAATTGCCAAGGTGTTTAAAAGTGTTGCTGCTGTGCAGTTGCCAAGGTGTTCTGGGTGTTGTTGCTATGCAGTTGCCAAGGTGTTTGTAAGTGTTATTGCTATGCAGTTTCCAGGGTGTTTTATAAGTGTTGCTGTGCAGTTGCTAAGGTGTTCTGAGTGTTGTTGCTATGCAGTTGACAAGGTGTTCTGGGTGTTGTTACTATGTAGTTGCCAAGGTGTTTATAAGTGATGTTGCTGTGCAGTTGCCAATATGTTCTGGGTGTTGTTGCTATGCAGTTGCCAAGGTGTTTAAAAGTGTTGCTGTTGTGCAGTTGCCAATGTGTTCGATGTGTTGTTGCTATGCAGTTGCCAAGGTGTTTATAAATGTTATTGCTGTGCAGTTGCCAAGATGTTCCGGGTGTTGTTGCTATGCAGTTGTCAATGTGTTTGTAAGTGTTATTGCTATGCAGTTGCCAGGGTGTTTTATAAGTGTTGTTGCTGTGCAGTTGCTAAGGTGTTTGTAAGTGTTGTTGCTATGCAGTTGACAAGGTGTTCTGGGTGTTGTTGCTATGTAGTTGCCAAGGTGTTTATAAGTGATGTTGCTGTGCAGTTGCCAAGGTGTTCTGCGCGTTGTTGCTTTGCAGTTGCCATGTGTTTGGTGTGTTGTTGCTTTGCAGTTGCCATGTGTTCGGTGTGTTGTTGCTGTGCAGTTGTTAAGGTGTTTGTAAGTGTTGTTGCTATGCAGTTGCTAAGGTGTTCTGAGTGTTGTTGCTATGCAGTTGCCAAGGTTTTCTGGGTGTTGTTGCTATCTAGTTGCCAAGGAGTTTATAATTGTTGTTGCTGTGCAGTTGCCAAGGTGTTCTGGGTGTTGTTGCTATGCAGATGCTAAGGTGTTCTGAGTGTTGTTGCTATGCAGCTGTTGATTTTAATGTGTGCTTACCTTCTTAAAGATGGCCAGTATGGACGGTGTTTGTTTGTCGTCGTCTCCAGCGCTCTTCTGCCGCTCATCTATAGACAGCTCAACTTTAAAACAGGGTTTTGATTGATATTCAGCCAGGTTTTGATTTGAATTTTCATTACGTCACCTTTTTTCAGCAGATCCATCTTGTTCTCCTCATCCTCAGCTGGTTTGCTCTGCTGACTCTCCAGATAGTACTGAAAAAACGCCTACAGAAAAAAACAGCAATTAGACTGTAAATGTTTATAGCTTTAAATCAGGGGCTTCAGTTTTTTCCAGCCGCTCAGATCTTACCAGTCTAGGAAGTAGAGCATACGATGCAATTGCAAGGGAAATAACGACACACGCTGTGATGAAGTATCCAAATGCACTGTCGTGCATAGCAGAACCACCTGAGAGAGAAAATGAGCTTCATATGAACATGACTTTGGTTTTTGATCAATTTAATTACAACCAAAATTACAATGAAGTAGTTTATATATATATATATATATATATATATATAAGTATTGCTATATATATATATAAACTACATCTTCCACTTTTAATTTTTGTAACACTGTCGGTGTAAATAAATGTTAAAGTATAAAAATATTTATTTCAAAAATTAATTCCATTCATTTAAAAAATATGATTCATATAATACTAATAATTATAATTATATATTCATTAATTGTAAGTTAAACAATATTTTTTCACTTTTTTAACACTCAAGGATTTAGAGTAAATAGATATAATATTTTATATAATATAGAAAAATATAATATTTAATTTATATTTTAACTCTGTAAATAAAGGATTTTTTATTGCTGAAAACACATTTACACAGAAGTTTATATATATATACATAAATATGAATAATTATTTAATTATATATAATCCATATTTCTCTTCTTTTTAAGTCACTTGCATTTATGAATAATATATAAATGATTACCCTAGAAAAAGTGAAGCTTGTATTTTAGGTGCTTACATTTATTCTTCAATTTAAAAAGTGTGATTTGAGTTTTTTTGCATTGAAAGTGCCATAGATTTCCATTATAGATGCATTAGTGTGACGACTGGTTGAGCTGGAGTGATTTGTGGTACTGTAATTGTGTTGTAGTTGCAGACTCACTGGCAATGGCACAGATCATGGAAAAAGCAGCGAAGGTTCCTGCGAGTCCCTGTCCGCTCATGATGGGTGTCGTGTAGGACGCTGGCAGGAGTCCGGCCATCCCAAACAGACTTCCCTGAAGAACCGCTCCGAACGCTGGGATCAGCACAAATACATCACATCAAATCACATTCACAACCCATTCTGCTTCTGCAAGTTGAAATGCATTTGTTGTAGCGTCTCACAGTTAATGCAGATGATTTTGATCATGGTGATGATGAAGAATGGCAGCGGATCCAAATCTACTTTCACCAGGATGGCGGTGAGCAGAAACACCACCAGAATGGCTGTCAGACTCCCTGCGATCCGGATCTTCTGAGGAATTCTGCAGATTCAATCACAGTCTCGAAAATGATCGAAAACAGGTTTGCCTCATAATTTACCCCAAAATCCAAGAGGAAAGAATACGAATTTATATTTTCCTTAAAGAAAACCAAGCATTGATTATTTTATTTAATTTTATTTAATTTTATTTAATTTTATTTAATTTAATTTAATTTTATTTTGTTTTGTTTTGTTTTTAGTGTTGTGTTGTGTTGTGTTTTATTTTGAGTTAAATTGAATTTGAAGGTAAATTGTGTTTAATTGACATTAAAATAATGTCAATGTGCAAAAATAAATGAGGGAATAAATAAATTAAAAACAGTAGTAATATAATAATAATAATAATAATAATAAATAAAATACTTATTTATAAATAAGTAAAAAATGTATGCACAAAAATAAAAATATTTATTTAAAAAGTAGTTTTTATTATCCATTTAAATAAATAGAAATATTAATTCTAGTGAATAAATAAATTATATTTAATCAATAAAAGTACTTATTTAAATCAATAAAATAAAAGTGTTTAATGAAATAAATACAGATATCTATTTAAAAGAATAAAATATTTATGTAAATATATTTATTGATTTATTTAAATGAATAGTTTTGTTTATGTATTGTTATCTAGCTAAATCAATAAAAATATATATTTAAATAAATATTTATTAAAATAAAAATATTTGCATCAATAAAAACATTTTAAAATAATTCAAAAAAAATATCTATTCGAGTATATAAAAACTATTCAAATAAATAAATGTATACATGTATTCAAATAAATGTATTTATTCAAATAAATAAGTAAAAAACTGTCCTAAAACAGGCTTCACTTTTTATGCATACTAATTTCTTATTTTGTTTCTTTTGACTTCAGGATGTAAAATGACCCTAGAAGGCCACAGTTAGCTGAACCTCTGCACTATGTGTTAATGAGTCTGACCTCTGGTGAAGCACTGAGTTGAGGCAGGTGAAGACCAGCAGAGGAACCATCGCACACAGCGTCATCACATTATTAAACTTGGCCTGTAAGACACTCCGGGAGTCTTCTTCAGTCGTGTTGACTGAGAAATTCGCTTCACTTGAAGGATCTGCTAGACGACTGGTGAAATACTGTGAGATAAACAGACTTGAGAGGTGCAAACCTTCTGTTTTTTGAGGATGTCGTTTTTGCTTTTGCATTTCTGGTCTGCATTTCTATGGCTAAAACCAACCCAGATGTACGACTTCACACGAAATATGTGACGCAAGTCGTAAAGTGCTTACCATAGTAGCTGTCATGAAGAAATTCCACGGCAGCAGCGTTCCCAACCCCAGCATGAAGAAAATCAACCACACGCCATTATATCTGTCACGAGAAGAGGCATGTTTGACTGCTGTTGTTGAAGCGATTCACATCAGGTTTCTGGGTTTTTTGATGCACCAGAACAAAGACAGCTTTCTAAAAAAAACTACAGAATACCCAGTAAATTGTGATATCAGCCTTTGTTTTTAGTTTTTAGAATATGATTTGGCTCAGTTATGCCTCTGCACATCTGGTGTGACTCTAGATAAAGACATAGATTCAGCAGCAGAAACCCCCTGTGCTCTTGTTATCTGTTCAAGCCTTTAACTGATGTTCAACTCACTTGTCTTTGGGCACCTGAGGGTCCATATCTGTGAGATTCACTGTAATGAGCCGCGATTTTAATGTTCAAGCACCTGGAAGCAACACGGACTTGTTCAGACACATGACGTGAAAAATAATAGTAAACTAAATAAATAACTACGTAAATACATACACTCTTAAAAATAAAGGTGCTTCACGATGCCATAGAAGAACCTTTTTTGTCTAAATGGTTCCATAAAGAACCTTCAACATCTGAAGAACCTTTCTGTTTCACAAAAGCTTCTTTGTGGCGAAAGAAGGTTCTTCAGATTATAAAGAGGTAAGAAAGAGACGGTTCTTTAAAGAATCTTAGACTGAATGCTTCTTCGTGGAACCAAAAATGGTTCTTCTTTGGCATCGCTGTGAAGAACCTTTTAAGCAGCTTTATTTTTAGTGTTATAGAAACAAGTGAAGAAGCCAGAAAAGACGAGAAAGGATTTAGTGAAAAAAGAGATCAATTTAAGCAACATCAAACCATATAAAAATCTAATGTACTGTAGATACAGGAATCATAATTTAATTACAAAAAGTAATGCCATATATAATGCAAGAATACAAACAGTTATGTCTAAGT
>NW_015631803.1:442491-460859 GCF_001515625.1 Sinocyclocheilus rhinocerous
TAACAATAGTTATGTTTTTATTCTGTTTTAATTATTGTTATTATTATTATTGTTGTTGAATAATATTATATATTATATATAATATATATTATTATATATTATTATTCTTAAAAAAAAGAAAGAAAAAAATCGTATATATTTATTTTTAATTAATAATGATTGACAATAATAATAATAAAAAATATTTATAATAACAGTTGGGTGAGTGACAACTACAATACCATATAAGACGCAGTTGTCAGAGACTACAAATCCCATGAGTCAATCTGTCATCAACAGGAATGACGTCATGAATACCGCTGGTTTTTTTGTCAATCAAATTAATGAATGAAAAATCATTGGTGACCCGAGGATCTGTTGATTTTGAGTGATGCTTGAGATGGATTCTACGACATTTACAATCAGAGGTAAGAAATCTTCGTAATTATTTCCGCATTTTCTTTTGTTCACTACTGAGGGAGCTAACTCTAGCAGTTTGAGTTACTGTTGTAATGTTAGATTGCACAGACATTGCCACAACGTAAATGTGTTTGCTGGGATGTTGGGTCCAGATGTGATTGTTTTATCCTCAGGAGATCTTTGATTGTAAAACTCATTATACAACAGTAGAACGCTGCCTATAACGCAGTTCAGACGGTAATAATCAGTGTTTGGTTGATTGACAGGTGAACAGGTGAATCTGAACTCATGTTGTAGTGATGCTGCCCTCTAGTGCTAGTAATGTATTGTACAGAAATATTGATGTATGGTGTCATTAAAAAAATAATAATATTATGGTATTTTTACGTTTTTTATTTTTATAAATAATAAAAATATCTCAAATAGGCATCAGTACAGATACTGTATGACTACTTTAGATAGCTTAGCATAGCTGTGTATGTGGAGAGCATTCCAGTATTTTTGCTTCCCATAATCTGGGATATTGTCAATATTGTCATTTATAATAATTTATCATTATAAAATGGTGAATGGGCATAAGTTACATTGCTCTCAGTGAAATTAATAATATTGTAATTGGTCCCATAATTCATAATCTGTAAATATGGCATGTTTTCAGCATTTTGAAAATTGAAAACCCGCCATGTAGTTTGATGATAAATGGATTAGTTATTCATTTTCAGGGGTCAGCAGTGATGTTTTTGTTGCTTGTCAAACAAGTAGTTTTGCCAATATTCTTTATTTATACAAAAAAATCAAACTATGTGAATTCTGTTTCTTTATATATTTTTTTATTCTATATTAATTAGTTGAGTGATGTCACAGTGTGTCACACACATCACTCAAACCATTAATGGACACTGATTAACTATAAATGATGATGATGATGATAATGATGATGGTTTAAGCTCAGTAAAGTGATTTGAGACTCTGTTGTGCTGTTGAGTCTGGTTTCAATTATTTACTATTTATTGTCAATTTCACAGTAGGACTGCACGATTATGACAAAAATCATAATTGTCGATTATTCCCTTGAAATTTAAATTGCGGTTATTAATCACGATTATCACAATTTACATTGAATGCTGTTTATACCATTGTTTGATGCAACTGCATGCCGTATTTCTATATGAAAATAAACGAGCTGAAAACACTAAATGAAAAACCAATAAATTGGTTTCTTCTTTAAATTATAAAAAAGTACAAATATGAATGGTATTATAGTGTTATACTAAAACTAAAATTAAAACAATGGAAAAACCCTTAAGATAACATGTAGAAAGAAAAAACATATCTTAAGCACGCAGAATAACATAAGTGGACTTTGAACGATTAATTGCCGCTTTGAACGATTACGTAATTGTGGCATCCATAATTGTAATCGCGATTAGAAATTTGATTCATTGTGCAGCCCTATTTCACATAGATCATATATATATATAGAGAGAGATAGAGGTTAGAGGTTTGATCAAATCACAGTCCCTATGAGTAACAGTAATCTTTGTCTTAGCAAACGCCAGTAATAAACTTTTAAAGCCATGAAGATATGCATGTAAACGACTCTCCTGAGCACCCTTTACTATTTATAACCTCTGAATACACGATCATTAAAATCCTCCACCCAACAACGGCCTCTCAGATCCTCGTTTGACTCCATCTGTAAGTCACGTATCCAGATCAGATACTTCTCACAGCAAGATGCGACATGTTTCCCGGCTCAGCTGGTTCATAGGAAAGCCTGATCTCAACTGTTTCTCCTGAACAATCTGTCGACTGACATGCATCAATTGCACTCATTCTGTGGGAAGACAATGAAAGCGTGAACTAATACACCTATCAAAACAAGCGGGGTCTGTTAATAGCGGCTTTGTTGGGTTTAGGAAGTTGCTGAGAAGTTCTTGAGACTTATCTTGACCTGCACTGTCGAATCAGAGGAAGAAAACAGCGCAGAAAGACTGGAAACGGAGCCGCTGGTGTTGAGAGAGCTGCGGATCTCACTGTGTTGATGACTGATTTCCTCTTTGACTCGCTCAGATTAACTACAAACTGCACAGAAGTCGTCGACTGAAATGTTGAGTGATATGGGTTTTCCAATGGCCGCTGGTGTTACATACGTAATATTATATGTTTTGGTGGCAAATGAGATACAAGAACACTTACTTTACACCATAATAACTTGATTAGTCAGGTCTGGATGATCTATCATCACCACACAATAGTTGTAAATTATTAATCAAAAAGATGCAAAAAAAATATCTGCAGCCTTCCTTTTATAGAATAAAAATAGTTTTTTACTCTTGAAAGATGACCAATACATAAATCAAATCAAAGTTTTATTTCACCACAAAAGCAATGGAAATTATATTTGCATAAAGAGAATTAAAATTATTTTACATTTTGGCATTATTTTCATGACAATAAAGCACGTTTCCAACTAGGGCTGCACGATAAATCGAAATGGAATCGAAATCGCGATTTGACAGAAGCTGCGATTGCCATGCGTATCTTTCAGTGAAGCACGGTTCTGTGATCAGCAGTAAATCTCCATCCAAAGGCCAGAGGGCGCTCTCGCGCTGAAACTCCAAATACGCCTCGCAGAAGAAACCCAGGAAATGCCTATCGCTGCAGCTGAATAAACAGAAGATTCCAACCCAAATTTTGTCCATTACTGTAACATAAGAAATATATATTTTTAAGTTATATATATTTACACACACACACACACACACACACACACAAATACAAATGTGTATGTGTTTAATTATTTTTAAAAATAAATAAATAAATTTTTATTGTTGTTTTCATGACAATAAAGCACATTTCGCATCACACATTTCACATTTTATTAGTTAAATAATAATTTTCTTTTTTATTGTATTATTTTTATGTAAATATAAGTTATTGTAAATGGTCTTTATTTTTAATAATTTTATCCCGTATTTTTTTGTATATTGCTTTTCACAATACACATTGTTTCAAAGCAGCTTTAGAAAAAAAACAATGTTATACTGTATATATATACAGTGGGTACGGAAAGTATTCAGACCCCCTTAAATTTTTCACTCTTTGTTATATTGCAGCCATTTGCTAAAATCATTTAAGTTAATTTTTTTTCCTCATTAATGTACACACAGCACCCCATATTGACAGAAAAACACAGAATTGTTGACATTTTTGCAGATTTTTCGTCTTTTGATTTCAGTCTGAGTCAGTTTTATTTATTATATATAATTTGTTTAATGTGTTACTTTCATGACAGTAAAGCACATTTCCCACCCATTTTTTATGTTATTTTTTAGAATTTAAATATATTTCATTTAATTAAATATATTTTATGTATGCAAAAATGTCACGAAAATAATGGGGAAAAAAATCTCAATTGTTCTAAAAGCTCTTTTTTTATTTTTTTATTTTTTTATTTTTTCAAATTTTATTTGTGTAGTGCTTTTCACGAGACATTCTTTCAAAGCAGCTTTAGAGAAAAAAAAATATATTTAAAAAAATCATTCTCTTGATTTATATTCTTGTACTGATGTGTCTTGTTGCAGGATTTTACACGACTGAATAGCTCTACATTGACACAACCAGTACAAAAGTATGTTAGTGAAACAGCAGCAACATATCTTCTTAACCCTCCATTTACAAATAACAATCGATCAGAAATGCTCTGCTCTTACCTTTACTGTTGAGAAACTTCATTCACTCATAACATAACAAACTTCATAACTCCAGCAGTAGTTCTGAGGCGTCTGCTCTCTCAGATCACTATTACGCAATGTTTTGTACGGGTATATGCCTGTTTCTGTCACGATTATGTCAGATTTTTGCCTGCTGTCTCAAAGAAACCAAATATTAGCTGTCTGTCTGTGTGGTAACACATACCAGCCACGATCTGTTTGGTGACAGTGATCAGCCACAGAAAGAGTTTGAACTTGTTGAAATACTGTAAACGTGTTATTTACTATGAGATGTTTGAATCAGCCTTGAACAGCGTTACTAAATGACGGATAGATCGACACATTACAATCACAGAACGTCACAATGAGGAAAAGGAACAGTTTCACTTGAAAAGCAAAGCTAATAAATCAATACAGTTCTGCCTGTGATACAATGCTGTTTGTCAGACTGATAGTTTGGAGAATCATTAACCGCCCAGAAGGGGTGTGATTATCCCTCATATTGATTAATCATTTATGCCAAATTAACCGTATTAATTGGTTACAATCACACTTTAATTCTGTCTGTGCTGTTGTGGAATATTATGATTTCTGTACTCTGATGAAATGATCCACAATAGCTATTATAAACCCATAATAGTTTTGACTAGTATTATTTTTACTTAATATTTTTTGGCTTAATTTTTAACATGACAAATGTGTAGTATTTTAAGCTTAACTATCACACGGTGCAAAGGTGAAAATAAATGTGATTATTTATGTAGCAAAGCAATTCATGATAATAAGAATAAACAATGTTACTTTCATAATGCGTATCATGGTTTGTGGCCCAAAACAGATGAAAATTAATGTGATTATTTAAAACGATACAAATAATGATGATAATAATAATTAATATTAAATATTATGCTTTCATAATGAATATGTATTGAGATGGCATGATAATGTCAGTTATTCAAAATAATTAATTCATCTTCCAATATTTTTCATTTTGTAAAAAAAATTTTGTATTTATTTTTTTTCTACTTAACATTTTTTATTTTAATTTTTAACATAAATGTGTATCATTTTAAACTTAATCACATGTAATAAAGATGAAAATAAATACCATTATTTAGATAGCAAAGCAATTAATGATAATAATAATAATTATTACAATTTTCATAATGCATATTGTTTTCTTCAGAAAGTAAAAAAATGCCAGTTGTTACTTAAAATAATTAATGAATCTTTCATTCATTTACTTTTTTTTTATTTTTATTTATTCTTTTCTACTTAACATTGTAAAAAATAGTTAATTAATCTGTCATTTAATATTTGATATTCAGTATCATAAATGATTATGTTTTAAAAATATATATATGTAATATATAGTATATAATATTATGTAACGTTATACTCACACTATATATATATATATATATACTATTAATAATAAGTATAATATTATTTACTTATATACTGTGTGTATATATATATATATATATATATATGTGTTGGGTACGGAAAGTATTCAGACCCCCTTACATTTTTCACTCTTTGTTATATTGCAGCCATTTGCTAAAATCATTTAAGTTCATTTTTTTTCCTCATTAATGTACACACAGCACCCCATATTGACAGAAAAACACAGAATTGTTGACATTTTTGCAGATTTATTAAAAGAGAAAAACTGAAATATCACATGGTCCTAAGTATTCAGACCCTTTGCTCAGTATTTAGTAGAAGCATCCTTTTGATCTAATACAGCCATGAGTCTTTTTGGGAAAGATGCAACAAGTTTTTCACACCTGGATTTGGGGATCCTCTGCCATTCCTCCTTGCAGATCCTCTCCAGTTCTGTCAGGTTGGATGGTAAACGTTGGTGGACAGCCATTTTTAGGTCTCTCCAGAGATGCTCAATTGGGTTTAAGTCAGGGCTCTGGCTGGGCCATTCAAGAACAGTCACAGAGTTGTTGTGAAGCCACTCCTTCGTTATTTTAGCTGTGTGCTTAGGGTCATTGTCTTGTTGGAAGGTAAACCTTCGGCCCAGTCTGAGGTCTTGAGCACTCTGGAGAAGGTTTTCGTCCAGGATATCCCTGTACTTGGCTGCATTCATCTTTCCCTCGATTGCAACCAGTCGTCCTGTCCCTGCAGCTGAAAAACACCCCCACAGCATGATGCTGCCACCACCATGCTTCACTGTTGGGACTGTATTGGACAGGTGATGAGCAGTGCCTGGTTTTCTCCACACATACCGCTTAGAATTAAGGCCAAAAAGTTCTGTCTTGGTCTCATCAGACCAGAGAATCTTATTTCTCACCATCTTGGAGTCCTTCGGGTGTTTTTTAGCAAACTCCATGCGGGTTTTCATGTGTCTTGCACTGAGGAGAGGCTTCCGTTGGGCCACTCTGCCATAAAGCCCCGACTGGTGGAGGGCTGCAGTGATGGTTGACTTTCTACAACTTTCTCCCATCTCCCGACTGCATCTCTGGAGCTCAGTCACAGTGATCTTTGGGTTCTTCTTTACCTCTCTCACCAAGGCTCTTCTCCCCCGATAGCTCAGTTTGGCCTGACGGCCAGCTCTAGGAAGGGTTCTGGTCGTCCCAAACTTCTTCCATTTAAGGATTATGGAGGCCACTGTGCTCTTAGGAACCTTAAGTGCAGCAGAAATTTTTTTGTAACCTTGGTCAGATCTGTGCCTTGCCACAATTCTGTCTCTGAGTTCTTCAGGCAGTTCCTTTGACCTCATGATTCTCATTTGCTCTGACATGCACTGTGAGCTGTAAGGTCTTATATAGACAGGTGTGTGGCTTTCCTGATCAAGTCCAATCAGTATAATCAAACAGAGCTGGACTCAAATGAAGGTGTAGAACCATCTCAAGGATGATCAGAAGAAATGGACAGCACCTGAGTTAAATATGTGAGTGTCACAGCAAAGGGTCTGAATATTTAGGACCATGTGATATTTCAGTTTTTGTTTTTTAATAAATCTGCAAAAATGTCAACAATTCTGTGTTTTTCTGTCAATATGGGGTGCTGTGTGTACATTAATGAGGAAAAAAAATTAACTTAAATGATTTTAGCAAATGGCTGCAATATAACAAAGAGTGAAAAATTTAAGGGGGTCTGAATACTTTCCGTACCCACTGTATATATCAGATTCGTCTTTTGATTTCAGTCTGAGTCAGTTTTATTTATTATATATAATTTGTTTAATGTGTTACTTTCATGACAGTAAAGCACATTTCCCACCCATTTTTTATGTTATTTTTTAGAATTTAAATATATTTCATTTAATTAAATATATTTTATGTATGCAAAAATGTCACGAAAATAATGGGGAAAAAAATCTCAATTGTTCTAAAAGCTCTTTTTTTATTTTTTTATTTTTTTATTTTTTCAAATTTTATTTGTGTAGTGCTTTTCACGAGACATTCTTTCAAAGCAGCTTTAGAGAAAAAAAAATATATTTAAAAAAATCATTCTCTTGATTTATATTCTTGTACTGATGTGTCTTGTTGCAGGATTTTACACGACTGAATAGCTCTACATTGACACAACCAGTACAAAAGTATGTTAGTGAAACAGCAGCAACATATCTTCTTAACCCTCCATTTACAAATAACAATCGATCAGAAATGCTCTGCTCTTACCTTTACTGTTGAGAAACTTCATTCACTCATAACATAACAAACTTCATAACTCCAGCAGTAGTTCTGAGGCGTCTGCTCTCTCAGATCACTATTACGCAATGTTTTGTACGGGTATATGCCTGTTTCTGTCACGATTATGTCAGATTTTTGCCTGCTGTCTCAAAGAAACCAAATATTAGCTGTCTGTCTGTGTGGTAACACATACCAGCCACGATCTGTTTGGTGACAGTGATCAGCCACAGAAAGAGTTTGAACTTGTTGAAATACTGTAAACGTGTTATTTACTATGAGATGTTTGAATCAGCCTTGAACAGCGTTACTAAATGACGGATAGATCGACACATTACAATCACAGAACGTCACAATGAGGAAAAGGAACAGTTTCACTTGAAAAGCAAAGCTAATAAATCAATACAGTTCTGCCTGTGATACAATGCTGTTTGTCAGACTGATAGTTTGGAGAATCATTAACCGCCCAGAAGGGGTGTGATTATCCCTCATATTGATTAATCATTTATGCCAAATTAACCGTATTAATTGGTTACAATCACACTTTAATTCTGTCTGTGCTGTTGTGGAATATTATGATTTCTGTACTCTGATGAAATGATCCACAATAGCTATTATAAACCCATAATAGTTTTGACTAGTATTATTTTTACTTAATATTTTTTGGCTTAATTTTTAACATGACAAATGTGTAGTATTTTAAGCTTAACTATCACACGGTGCAAAGGTGAAAATAAATGTGATTATTTATGTAGCAAAGCAATTCATGATAATAAGAATAAACAATGTTACTTTCATAATGCGTATCATGGTTTGTGGCCCAAAACAGATGAAAATTAATGTGATTATTTAAAACGATACAAATAATGATGATAATAATAATTAATATTAAATATTATGCTTTCATAATGAATATGTATTGAGATGGCATGATAATGTCAGTTATTCAAAATAATTAATTCATCTTCCAATATTTTTCATTTTGTAAAAAAAATTTTGTATTTATTTTTTTTCTACTTAACATTTTTTATTTTAATTTTTAACATAAATGTGTATCATTTTAAACTTAATCACATGTAATAAAGATGAAAATAAATACCATTATTTAGATAGCAAAGCAATTAATGATAATAATAATAATTATTACAATTTTCATAATGCATATTGTTTTCTTCAGAAAGTAAAAAAATGCCAGTTGTTACTTAAAATAATTAATGAATCTTTCATTCATTTACTTTTTTTTTATTTTTATTTATTCTTTTCTACTTAACATTGTAAAAAATAGTTAATTAATCTGTCATTTAATATTTGATATTCAGTATCATAAATGATTATGTTTTAAAAATATATATATGTAATATATAGTATATAATATTATGTAACGTTATACTCACACTATATATATATATATATATACTATTAATAATAAGTATAATATTATTTACTTATATACTGTGTGTATATATATATATATATATAATATATATATATATATGTGTGTGTATTTATAATAATTAATAATAAAATAAAATAATACATAAAATAAATTAATATTTTAAATAATTAATAATAATAATAATTATAATAAAGAATAAAGATATATATTATTAGAAAATATATTACATAATATTATAATATTATTTATATGTTTTATTTGACATCAGTGGATGACATGTTTTATGTAAAGAAAAAAAGAAAATCAGTTTAAGGAGGCAAAGACGACTTATTTCACTAGTATTGATTGGTATTGTGTCAGTCATCAACCTATCAATAATGCGCAGAATAATCTGTTCCCTGACCATCTGTCAACACACTCAAAACATAAAATGCACATTAATAGAAAGCGTATAAAGTCAAAGCAGCCCTACCTGCAACAGCTGTGCGTGTGTTTGAACTCTGTTCTGCACAGCAGTAGTTCAAAGAGCGTCAGGGCTCTTATCTGCAGGAATGCTCTCAATGAGTGAGAGCTGACCACTATCAGCAGCAGCAAGGCCTAATCACTGCAGGGTCAAAGGTCAGCGTGAGCCGAGGGGATGTCCTGCTTTCTGTCCACTCACCGTTAGATTCACAGGTTGACCTGCAGCTGCATGTCTGTATGACTGACCCAAACCCAAATAAAGCATCAGATACTGCTTCAAAACCTCTACTGATTGATTTGAATGGCATTTTTCTCTAGCAGTTGCTAGGGTGTTTTGGGTAGTCATTAGGTGAAAATGATTGCATGCACTGGATTCCTGATTACTCTGCAAAGACGTGTGACACAACAGAAAATGTGGCATTTTGTACCACTCATCCTTGCTGGTATGGTGTTTAAACCCAGTTTTTTGTCTTGAAAAAACATTTTTGTCCCAGTTTTGTGCAAACAGGATATTGCAAAATGTGCCTACTGTGCAGCCTATATATAATGAATAGTGTGGAGTGATGCTTTTCCAAAACCAGCCGTTGATTTTTTTGTGATTTGCCGCCTTCTGCTGGATAGATGGTGATACTGTGGTCATGATTGAATAATAATGCCTATGTTTGTACAATTTAAGACTGATAATTAAAAAGTATTTGAAACAAACTTTAAACATAAAAGCGTGAAAGCAATACAAACTGTGCAACTATTAAGATGCTTTTCTGCACTTTTTATTTATTTATTTATTTATACACACACTCCTGGGGTCTGTTTCATTAAACAAGTTTACCAAATAAGCCAGGTTTATTTCAGTCTGACTTATTGTCAGTTGATTCAGTTCAAAATAAGTCAGACTTACTGAAATAAGCCTGGCTTATTTGGTAAACTTGTTTTATGAAACAGGCCCCTGGAATGTTTGGTTATGTGTAAAAAATATAATAAAATAAGTTACAATCATAAATAAATAAATAAAGCAAGCAAGCAAGCTTAGGGTGGAATCTGTTCATAATTGAACCTAGAAAAATGTATGGAAACTTGGAATTTTTTTTAAATAAAATTACAGCTGTGACTATTTATCTCACTTTTTTGTCTTTAGAATTGTGGGTTTAAAGTATATTTTGTGTAAAGTATATTGTATTTTATTTTATTGTAACATTTATTTTAAGTTACAAAAATGTCTATAGTATTAATTTTAGCATCAGTTTCTATTTTTGGTCAATAATAACAATACTAACCCTGTTTTTCATCTTGCAGTTCTGACTTTTTCTGAGTTTACTGTATATCTCACAATGTTTTGACTCAGAATTGCAACAAAAAAGTCAGAATCATTAGTTTAAAAGTCTAAAAGATTAACAGTAATTATTATTATTATTATTATTAATCCTGTGACAGAATCAAGCTTTCATATTATAAATGGATTTAAAGAATCACATCCACCAGAGATTTTTCTGGTGATTTGATGATATCGTGAAATTGACCACAGAATAAAGTTAACCAGTAGGAATGACAGCAGCAGACAAAACTGTTTTTACAAACATGATCATTTTAATTGGTTTGATTTCAATTATCAAGAGTGACTGCGGTCAAAATAGATTCCTCTAGACATAACAGCATTAGTCAGCCAACAGCAAACAGACGTGTCATTCCCACTGATTCATTCACTGACACGCTCGTTCAGTTTGTGTTGTGTTTAGTGCTGTTAACTCAATTTCAGCTGTAATAGATTGTGTAAGCTTGAATATATAATGATGGCGAAATCTTGAAGCTGTGCGTCCACATCACCTACACAACACCAGGAAAACAGCTGCATTACATCAGATTTGACTGGACAACTATATGTGATTAAGAAGAGATCAATCAGAGACTTCAAATTGATTATTAAGCCATAATTCTTAATTTAAAAAGCCATACACTTAAAAAAGTACCATGTAGCCACAAGACATTTACGCACTTACATGTCGAAGAGCACAGGCAGCGTTTGAACAGGAGTGCATCACCTAAACCAGATCAAAATAGATAATACATTTTTTATAATGAAAAATTACATGCATTCACATTGCAAAAGAGGAAACAAAAAATGTTTTTTATGTTTTCTAAATTAGTCATGGGTGATATGACTAAAATCTTATACCACAGTATAATACATTTTATTGTTTTTTATTTTTATAACTAAAACACTGAATAGTCTTCACTGTATGAATCAGATTTGAACTGAATCTTATTAAAGATCCAATAGAGAACAGTTAGTGATTTTGTCTTTTGTTGTTTGATTAACGTTAATGACAGGCTGAGGCAGATAAATTAGGCTGCTGTCACTTTAAGACTGACTGCACAGATCCAATATACTGACAAACATCCATTTTTCACCCCTTACTGTTTGTTTTTTTAACACTTAACCAACTGTGTTTACGTGAATACTCCACACGACTGGCATTTTGGCATAATTGTGTGTGCGTTTGACCATTCAAGCGCAATAAGATGCGAAAGAGAATTCGCGATCGCATGCTGTCTTTAGAGAGAGGCGCGTTCTGTACGCACGGTCAATGTTAGCGCATGAGCGTCGCATTGCTAAGGTTTTCCGGGTGTTTGCTTGTAGTCTCTGTGATATTCTGGATCCTTCAGTGTGATTCGATGTGATTATTGTGCTGTTTTATCGCACCAGTAATAGTGATGCTCGACTTCTTTTCAAGCCGTACCTCCTTTTTCCTGCCAGAACAGAGTTGAGGTATTTCTTGGCCGCCATCTGTTTGCGGTAGCGGCTGTAGTTGTCTGTGAAGACGGCATCTGAGTGACGTTTCACAGGCATCTGCTCCATGCCCAGCTCATCACTACAGCAGACAGACAGAAAAATGAACCCCACTGTTCACTCACCTCCTGCTGCCTCATTATTAAAAGCTTAATTAAATCAGCGTCACAACAGATACCGCATTACCTCGAGATACTTAGCACATTCAGTTTGCCATCCAGACATATTTAACCTGTTAACTGTCATATATAAACCATTTTGAAACAGACATTGTGCTTCCATGGAAATGGTATTTTAAATCATTTTAGCAGGCTCCTCCCCCTAGTGGGCGGTGTCAAGTGTCATATTACAAAATTTACTACAATACTAATCAAGAATGTTTCTAATCTTGTCCAATTATATATATCGTTGGAAGGGTCTGAGTCTCAAGGTTCCATATTTGGTGGTTATTTTGTGAGAAAAGTAATATTGTGACAAAAAGGTATAAATGTGTCTGGAAAATGCGTTCAGTGGAGTTTCACCTGGTGGCTATTTTTGGTATTGCGCCTAAACAAAATCTCACGGGAGCCTCAATTTTTGTAATATGAACTTCAAATTTAGATCATAATTTATTTATACATGCGGCTTTGATTTCCAAATCACATATTTTAGTAGTCATCATAAATTAGATATCATTTGAAAGCTTACCTGAATTTTTGTAATGTGAACTTCAAATGTGGAATTAGACATGTGGCTTCCCTATCACATAATTTAGTAATCATTGTAAATTAGGTATCATTTGAAATCTTAAACACTCAAAATTCACCCTGTGAAACCGTTTTTGAAATCAGAAATTGTGTATAACATGTAAGTTGCACTTTAGGATCATTTAAGCAGGCTCCTCCCCCTAGTGGGCGGTGTCAAGTGTCCTATTACAAAATGTACTAAAATATATATATATATATATATATATTTTTTTTTTTTATCACAGCTTCTTCTTTTATTAAATCTTGACAAATCATGTATCATTGGAAAGGTCTGAGTCTCAAGGTTACATATTTGGTGGTTATTTCATGATATTGAGACAAAAATTTGTAAATTTGTGACTGGAAAATATGTTCAGTGGTGTTTGGGTTGGTATAGATCCTAAACGAAATCGCACATGAGCCTCAATTTTTGTAATAACAACTTCAAATTTGGAATGTAATTTATTTAGACATGTGGCTTTGATTTCCCTATCACATATTTTAGTAATCAACATAAATTAGGTATCATTCGAAAGCTTAAACACTCAAAATTCATCATATGAAACCGTGTTGAAATTTGAAATTGCATTACCAAGAAAATGGTACTTTAAATCATTTTAGTGGGCGGTGTCAAGTGTCATATTACAAAATTGACTACAATTATTTCTTTCTTAATCAGAACTTTTCCTAAACTTGACAAAACACATATCGTTGGAAAGGTCTGAGTCTCAAGGTTATTTTGTGATAACAGTGATATTGTGATAGAAATTTATAAAAGGGAAACAGGAATATACGTTCAGTGGAGTTTGGGTGTCACCCGGTGGCTATTTTTGGTGCAACGCCTAAAAAAAATCTCATAGGAACCTCAATTTTTGTAATGTCAACTTCAAATTTAGAACATAATTTATTTAGACATATTGCATTTTTTTTTTTTAGCAATTTTAGATTCTAATTATTATTTTATGTAAAATAAAAACAGTACAGTACTTTACTTAAGCCATCTACTGTATGGCCATGTTTACCTGACTCTCTTTGCAAGTAAAGACTCCAGATATTCTTTAGCAGACAGTTGGCCGAGCAGTTTGCTGTATCCGCTCGTGAACAGTCCATCAGCGTGTCTGGATGGTCTAAAAGGAATACAGATAAAAAACACTTTTTATTTTATTGTAAGATGGTCTTCAGTGCTTTCTCATAAACTCAAAGTTGTTTGTCTCCACAAAAGATCTTCCTCATCATCACATTTACAGCTGTAGTCTTTCCTCTGGAAATGGATCTATAATATTTTTTACGAGAGAGTAAATGGAAGCCATTGCTAATGTCATGGTGTTGCTTTCACGAACCTCTCGATGGTGTTTGCGAGTTCATACAGCAGTTTATACGCCTCCAGATCCTGTAGTGACGAGTCTCTCGTCCAGTCGAGGTCTCCGTCTTCATCGAGAGCACCTGGTCTGGAAAGAATTAAGATGCAAATTACAAACTATGTCCTTCATGCAAATAAGATTGTTCAAAGAACTGATCATTTGTTGCAGTCATTTTTACAAGTATATTACACTTTTGCATATTTATTTTTTTATATAATTTATGAATGAATTTCAGAAATAAAAATGAAATCAAAAAAGGAAGTCTGTATACCGACCAATATATGTATATGTGTGTGTAAATTGTGAGTTAACTACAATAATGCAAATTTTGGATTTTAAAATACAAAATGAACCAATAATGACATAAAATATAGAAATATATATTGCTTTAAATTAAACCTATTTTATATCATTATGGGTTAGTTTTGCATTGTGACATTTTCATATATTTCATTTTTTTTCCCATGAAATTTTGGGATTAAATTAATATATATAATATAAATTTAAGTACATTTTGAAAACAATAATACAAAATAATTTAGTTTAATTTATAATCTAGTATTATGAAATCTATACATTCATCTTAATAAAAAAACCCCGAAATAATCGATAATACCTGTACATGAATAGTGTGTTATGTCTCACCTGATGTCAGGATATGCAGAGATGGCAGGCAGTGCAAGAGTCCTGCAGCAGAAGACGCCACAGATGGCCATCAGGAGGAGCGTCTGGCAGCTGCTCAGTGAAATCATGGCTTTCTGCAGACATTTAAACCAGGTCAGAACAAACATCTGCATTAGACTGAATATTCAGATTGATTTGTCTTTTCTTTTGATAGCAATTTACCTGTTTGTGCATATCTGGCACTTGATAATTAACAGCAATTTGAGCTTTTTTTGAGATTTTAGATTAAAATTACATGAAAAATAAAATGGAAAATCTATTTTAGTTGCTGTAATTAGTTGTTATTTTAAGCTTTTTTCCCCCAGTTTATTTTAATGATTAACAAATGCATTTATAAAAGTACACGTCTAATGTAGTTTCCCAATTAACATTTTACTTTAATAAATGCACATAAATTTGAAAGGTGAAATTTGTAAATGAAGTTTTTTTTTAACGATATATATTATATAATCATTAAAAATGCATTTATAAATTGTTAAAATACCCCATGTACTTTCCCAATTAACAGAAGCACAAAAAAAAACGTTTTATTTTAATAAATGCACATACATTTTAAATGTGAAATTTGTAAATAAAGCACTCAACTACCCATAAATGTTTTTAAAACTTTGAATTTTTCTAAACAATATAAATGATATAATGATTAACAAATGCATTTGTAAAATGTAAATTAAATAAAATGTAGTTTCCCATTTAACATAAGATCATAAAACATTTTATTTTAATAGATGTACATAAATTTAAAATATTTAGTTTAAAAAAGCAAATAAAGTAGCCAAATACCCATAAATGTTTTTAAAAGTTTGCATTTTTCTACCAATATATATATATATTATATAATGAATAACAAACGCATTTATAAAAGTAAAAATATCCCATGTAGTTTCCGAATTAACAGCTCAAAAACATTTTATTTTAATAAATGCAAAAAATATAATAAATAAAGAAATAAATAAATGCACATAACTTTGAAATGTGACATTTTTCTAACAATATATATTACATAAATGCATTTATAAAAGTTAAAATATCCCATGTAGTTCCCTAGTTAATATAAGCTCAAAAACATTTTATTTTAATAAATGTACATAAATTTGAAATATTTCGTTTTTAAAAAATAAACTACAAACAAATGTTTTTGAAACTTTGCATTTTTTTAACAATATATATTATATGTGACCCTGGAGCACAAAAGCAGTGTTAAGTCGCTGGGGTATATTTGTAGCAATAGCCAACAATACATTGTATGGGTCAAAATTATACATTTTTCTTTTATACCAAAAATCATTAGGATATTAAGTAAAGATCATGTTCCATGAAGATATTTTGTAAATTTCTTACTGTAAATATATCAAAACTTAATTTTTGATTAGTAATATGCATTGCTAAGAACTTCATTTGGACAACTTTAAAGATTATTTTCTCAATATTTAGATTTTTTTGCACCCTCAGATTCCAGATTTTCAAATAGTTGTATCTCAGCCAAATATTGTCCTATCCTAACAAACCATACATCAATGAAAGCTTATTTATTCAGCTTTCATATGATGTATAAATCTCAATTTCGAAAAATTGGCCCTTATGACTGGTTTTGTGGTCCAGGGTCACATATAATGATTAAGAAATGCATTTATAAAAGTTCAGATATCCTATGTAGCTTCTACACACACAAATAAGACTGAAGAATCGAGTACTCACGGTCAGGATGTGTTTCCAGCTGTGCTGTTATATATGATCTCTGACACCTGTATGGATGAAGAATAGTTTCCTCGGCTCAGTTCCCGTCTGTCTTTCTCTCTCTGTCTCCTGACCGCCGCTTTTATACACCTGATTATTCACGTTACTGAAGACTCTCAGTGTCTGTCCTGCGTCACACGGTCCCGTAGGATACACCCAATGGTGATCTGGTGGTCAAACTCAAATTGGGTTTCTCGGAAAGACTGAAAATGACACCGACTCATTTTTCTGTATAATACTTAAACGATGTTCACTCCAGTTTCTTTTGGGTTATTTACTGTGCTTTCTAATAAAAAAAATGCATTGTTTAATTGAAGTACCTTTTCGACGTCTAAATGAGTTGAGGTTAAGACGGTCTCCGGTGGTAATTGGGCATCTTCATTAGATTGTGAAAGGTATGACGTGATGTGAGTTGTATCAGAGTCATTATAGAAGCATCGGTCAATCGTATTACAGAATTCTGCAGGTCTGCTAATCTAATATGACTGCACCCACACTGTATTCAGGTCAGTGTACAGTACAACAGGTCATTTCAGGTCGCAATATAACCGTCTGGAACTAAACAACATAAATATAAAACCAAACTATAAGCGATTCTGTAACTGATTACATTAATAAATGCATTGGTTTTTGTGCTTACCCATACAAATCCTGTTGTCAGGGTGTTGCTATGGGGTTGCTAAAGGGTGTTTGCTAAGTCTTTGTGATATTTTGTACATTTATGCTGATTTAATTACAATAATGCAACTTTTGAATAGAATTGTAATGAAATAAGGCAAAATGAACCCATAATGATTGGTTTCATTTAAAATAATTTACATCATTTATCATTTATATTTCAGAATAGTTTAAATTTTGATTTGATTTGATAATTATTTTAATTATTTAATAATCATTTATTATAATAATGTATTTTTCATGTGATTTTTGGGGTGAAATTAACTTTGAAAACACTGAAACAATTATGAAAACACTATTCATTAATATTATTATTATTCTTTTTTTTTTTTGTTAACTAAAATATGAATATGTGTGAAAATAATTTGGTTTAATTTATAGTATAATAGAATATTATACATTAATCTTAATTTAAAAGTCTATATTTTAAAGTAACTTATAAATAATACCTGTACATTGATTGTGTTTTATGTGTTTTATGGAACTTAACAGCATTAATATAGAACAAAAATATTTATGGTTCTATAAAATGATAATTCTATAATTGAAGGCATTGTTTTTTATGCTTCCCCATGCAAAGCCTGTTGCCAGAGTGTTGCTTTATGGTTGCTGTGGTGTTCCAAGTGTTTTTAGTGTGTTGCTATGCAGTTGCTATGGTGTTTCAAGTGTTTGTAGTGTGTTGCGTTAACTTGCATATGTTTGTAATGTTTTGCTATGCTGTTCCATATGTTTGTAATGTGTTGCTATGGTGTTGCATATGTTTGTAGTGTGTTGCTATGCT
>NW_015631804.1:0-552 GCF_001515625.1 Sinocyclocheilus rhinocerous
AAATAAGTCTCTTCTGCTCACCAAGGCTGCATTTATTTTTATCAAAAATACAGTAAAAACAGTAATTTATAATTTATTGCTGTGATCAAAGCTGAATTTTCAGCATCATTACACCAGTCTTCAGTGTCACATGATCCTTCAGAAATCATTCTAATATACTGATTTATTATCAATATTGGAAAAAGATTTCTATTCTAAATAAACGCTGTTCTTTTTCACTTTATTCATCAAATAATTCTGAAAAAAGTATCACCGTTTACAAAAAAATATTAAGCAGCAAAAACTGTTTCCAACATTGATAATAAATCAGCATATTATACTGATTTCTGAAGGATCATGTGACACTGAAGACTGCAGTAATGGCTGATGAAAATTCAGCTTTGATCACAGAAATAAATTATATTTTAAAGTATATTAAAATAGAAAACCAGTATTTTAAATGGTAATAATATTTTGCAATATTACTGTTTTGTTTTTTTCTGTATTTTTGGTCATAAATGCAGACATGATGAACATAAGAGACTTCTTTAAAACACAATAAAAATCTTACTG
>NW_015631805.1:0-518 GCF_001515625.1 Sinocyclocheilus rhinocerous
TAGCGATTTATCTTTGCTAAAGTTGTGTGCGTGCCTATAAAGTAACAGTCTGTTCATCCAATGCGTTCTACATTGTTTGTGAACGTTTAACTGCTCCGAGTGTTTATAAGTTAATGTATGCGAGTGACAAAGATGAACTAGCGTGTAAAGATGTTTGTGTGTATTTACAGTTTCCTCACATATATTACCGTTATGTTTAGAAGACATAATCTATCTGCCATTTAATCATCATATGGTTTATTTAATATATATATTTAATATGTATCGCTCATTATATCATCATAATCTCTCATTTCTGAGAGTTAATTCACTCTTTTGGCGCATGCGCACTAATGTTCTAGACAGAGCGGCTCCATCTCTGTCATCAGAGCTGAGAGGTGTCCGATTTCAACTGCTCATTATTAGTAATTTCTAGCAGTACATCTTCCCATATAATGGCACATTTGTTTTCTTATTTGACTGTTTAATCACCATATTTAATATATTCTTTGTGCAGATATTGTGTTGTTATTATATTT
>NW_015631806.1:0-533 GCF_001515625.1 Sinocyclocheilus rhinocerous
GCCCCCAGAGATCTGTTTTATTAGTAGTAACAGTAGTAGTAGTAGAAATGATAAATGTATCTACCAAAGTGTTACAAATAAAACAAAATTACGGCTTATTTCTGCATTTCCGGCAAAATGATCTCCCCCCATTCACTGCATGATTTCGTCCCGTCCTACGTAGCCTAGAGTCACTGAGTGAGATCAGATGGTCAACTGCCAAGTTAGAGATGTCTTCGAGTTCGAGGAGGGGCAAACCGAGCCGGACGATTTGGTCAGTCGCACTTTTAAACACATTTTAGTTTTGCTATAGAAAATATACAAATTCACACTCTGATTACATAGAGCAGCAGCAGGAAGCACGTGAGGTTGTCATGGCAACCAGATACACATTAATATGAAAGTCAGTAACAAATCACACAAACTAAAGTACTACACCGCACGCGAATTACGGCTGCACTTCTATTTTGCCGCACTAAACCATAGACTATAAACACGTTGAAAATAATACATGTCTGTCAAAACGATCTCAAAGGAGGCTTTTATTAAGCAAA
>NW_015631807.1:0-778 GCF_001515625.1 Sinocyclocheilus rhinocerous
GTGTTGAGGCAAGTTGGAGCTAAACTCTGTAGGACACCGGCCCTCTAGGACCGAGTTTGGGCACCCCTGCTTTATACTAATCTCACATGAGAAAGGACTCAGTGCCCTTAGACATAATTTTTTTGTCACGTGGTGATGCCATTCCACCTTCGGAGTTCCTAATCGAGATGGCTTCATATGTTTTGAAGTACAATTATTTCAATTTTGATTAGCGGTACAGCTATGGGGTCGATTTTTGCCCCAAATTATGCTAATTTGTTTATGGGTTACTTCGAACATGGTTATGTATTTGATGCTCAAACAAAATCCTTTTTGTTCACGTATTGTCAAATGGTATAGGTATATTTATGATATATTTTGTATTTTTTTGGGAGATAAAAATGAAGTTGAAGAGTTTGTCGATTCTTAATAACTTTGAGGAAGATTTGGAATTTACCTTGGAGTTTAACTCGTTGAGAGTGCATTTCTTAGATATGTGGGTCCAAAAAAATGATGATAAATTGATAACGACTTTGTACACTAAGGACACGGATCGTAATACTTTGTTACTTGCAACCAGCTTTCATCCAACTTTTTAAAAAAAGGGACTTCCTAAGAGCCAATTTTATAGATTGAGGAGGATTTGTTATTCTGACGAAGATTTTATTGTTAAATCATTATTCATGAAAAATAAATTTTTGGATAGGGGTTACCCCTCTGAATGGATTGAAGAAGCGATTAATAGTGCTTTTCAAAAGACACGTTCTGAGTTGTTAAAAAAGAAAACAAAAAAAGTAAA
>NW_015631807.1:884-1263 GCF_001515625.1 Sinocyclocheilus rhinocerous
CTTTTATTACAACGCATTCAACTAAGTCTTATCTTATGAGATCGATTTTTAAGAAATATTGGTATTTGTTGTCCTCTGACCCGGAGTTGGGTACCATTTTTCAGCATCCTCCTTTGATTGTGTATAAACGTTCCAAAAATGTAAAAGATTCTTTGGTACATGCTCGTTTTCAGACGGATACTCCTGATTATTCTCAGAGATTACTTAGCCCTATACCAAATGGTAATTATCGTTGTGGTAATTGTGCTCAGTGCAATAATACATCAAAAACTTCTTTTTTTTTGTCATCCTAGAACCGGTAAAAAATAAAGAATTAACTCTGTTATTACCTGTTTTTCTACGTATGTTGTTTATTTGATTCGGTGTCCTTGTGGTTTAG
>NW_015631808.1:0-500 GCF_001515625.1 Sinocyclocheilus rhinocerous
GATGTTATGGCAGCCTGTTTTGGCACTGACACTATTGTGGACGTCATCAGGCAAGTTGGAACAGTGCATGTCAACAGAGAAAGGTTGAATATATTTGTAAATACCTCACCCAGCTCTGCAGCACAGTCTCTGAGGACGCGCCCCGGGATGCCATCCGGACCAGCTGCTTTCCGTGTGTTGATTTTATGTAGAGTCCTTATCACCTCAGCAAGCTGAATGACAAATGTCTGGCTGTTTGCAGCAGAAGCTTGACTGATAGTAGTCCCAGTTCTTTTCACTTCAAAGCGGCTGAAGAACTGGTTGAGCTGCTCTGCCTCTGAAGCACTGCTGTTGGTCAGGCTACTACTGTTATTCTGTCCAGTGATGTAGCGAATCCCCTGCCATGCCCGGCGGGGGTCGAAGTTGGTGAAATGATTCTCGATTTTCTGCCTGTAGGTCGTTTTTGCATCCCTGACGCCCTTCTTTAGGTTCATCCTGGCTGTGATGTGCTGTACTGCTGT
>NW_015631809.1:0-540 GCF_001515625.1 Sinocyclocheilus rhinocerous
GGCGCGAAACGTAATGCTTACGTCAGAGTTTGTAAAATCGTAGTACATTCGTGTCGTGTGTGACTGCCTCCGTATGATTTTCGGATAAACTCAATTGTGACATGTGCCAGAGCTCACGACGTTCTGACCTTCAGAATCGCACCGTGTACGCCCGCCTTTAGTCGAATCTAGTTGAGATCTTGTGAAGTGTGCATGTGACCTGCATGATCACGTGTTCTTGTGAAGTGTGCATGTGACCTGCATGATCGCGTGTTCTGTGGCGGTCGGTCCTATGGTCCGTGCGAACTGAATATGGACAGGAGGAGAGTTCAGCTTCACTGGAGATGCGCGATCGACAAACTTTAAACTTGTGACTGATTTCAAATTATGCTGCGCTTTATGCATTTGCCCACTTTCATATTCATGTAATTTTCACTGTGTGCTGTATGTAAAATGAGTGTTGCCTTGGCCTTATTTGAAAAAAAAAAATATTCCCAATGCACACAAACTTCCCAGAATACTGAGTGCCCTGTTGGTTACAGTGTTTACTTCCTTTTTAAT
>NW_015631809.1:888-989 GCF_001515625.1 Sinocyclocheilus rhinocerous
TCCCAGATTGTACTTCAAATTTGAGGCCTTTTACTTAGTATTTTAATTAGTGATGTGCTGATCATAGCTGATTCAGAATTCAGATTTTCTTTTCTTTCTTT
>NW_015631810.1:0-554 GCF_001515625.1 Sinocyclocheilus rhinocerous
CACCCATGAACGAAAAACAAAAATTTAAGCTGAATTTTCGTTTTTCGGAAAAAAACAAAAAAAGGAGCCGGTTTTCTCATTTTTCTACTTTCAATATTAAATAAAAAAACAAATGATCGAATGATACACGGATTGACTGGCCAGCAGTTAATTGGTTTTCCTTCGCGCGTTCACAGGGGGCGGAGTTTCCAGAGAAAACATGACTAATTTCTAACATTTCAACATGATTAATTCTAAAAGATTGAAAAATACATAAATGTGAAATATTTATTTCAAGAAAATAGTTGCTTATAGGATTTAGCCTCCTCCATGCTGCTGAGTTATGGCTTACAATTAATTTAACGTCTTAATTATTATTATTAATTAGATAAATAACTAAATGGACAAGATGGTGGCACATGAACAGCGCGAGGCTCAGCGTCTCCAGTTTTTGCAAATTACTTATTATTTTACTAGTTATTTTTAGCGCAGTTGTTCGACATAGCTACGCATTAACCTCTTACAACCGCCACACACTATTGGATATCAAACTTCGCTACACAAACACCGATGTG
>NW_015631811.1:0-195 GCF_001515625.1 Sinocyclocheilus rhinocerous
CCTTGTGGCACTCCATATTTTACTGGTGATAATTAAGATGACTCCTCATTTAAACGAACAAGGAGGTAGAGATAGTTTTGTAATCGATCTATGAGTATGTCATGATCTATAGTGTCGAACGCAGCACTAAGATCAAATAAAACTAGCAATGAGATACAGCCTTGGTCTGACGCAAGAAGCAAGTCATTTGTAATT
>NW_015631811.1:412-514 GCF_001515625.1 Sinocyclocheilus rhinocerous
TTGAGGTATTCGGCCAATCACAACGCACTGGATAGCTGGCCAATCACAGCAACCTAATGTAGCGTCTGGACCACCCAAACACACAATATATATTTTGTTAGC
>NW_015631812.1:0-851 GCF_001515625.1 Sinocyclocheilus rhinocerous
CTGGTACTATGAAAAGGTTCCTGCGGTGCGAAAGGCCCTAATGTGTTTTTGTTTTTTTGCCGAAAACCAACACGCAGGGACAGCGAGCAGCCAGTGGCCCATTGGTTTGTCTCCTGTATTGACAGTGTAAACATCCAATCACAATGCGCTATAGACGGAGCGATGAAGTATTTTGCTCCGCCTATATAAAGATCGCATCACCCCAACTTCTTCCTTGTCGGCTTTTCCCACGTTTTCACAGGAGATTTATCAAGAACAGGCTTGCTCTGCGGTGAGTGATGCGGGCCAAAGAGCAAGGCAGGAGGAGAAGAAGAGAGTATTTGAATCGGTAAAGTGCTTGATAGGGACTCGCAACGGAGGCAGAAATCTAACCTATCCTAATGTGTGTGCGTGGCTGCGCGCCATGAGTGTATGCGTAAACACTTTTTAATAAAATGTAAATTCGTCCCCCGCGATTTTTTAGCCAAGTCAAGTCAAGTGTGTTCATAGAGGTTTCCATGGGCCAATGCGAATAAAGCTAGATTTAAATAAAAATTATTTATTCTTATCCAAAACAAGATGTGATATGAGTGTGATACATAGGCTACATACATACACTACCAGTCAACATTTTTTGAACAGTAAGAAAGATCCAATAGAAAGATCCAAAGATCAGCATTCATATGAAATAAAAAGCTTTTGTAACATTATACATATACCATTCAAAAGCTTGGAGTCAGTATTTTTATTTAATTTTTTATTTAATTTTAATTTTTGGGGGGAAATTATAGAAATTAATACTTTTATTTAGCAGAAAAGTGACGATGAAGACATTTATAATGTTACAAAAAAAAATTATATTTCAGATAAAT
>NW_015631813.1:0-1521 GCF_001515625.1 Sinocyclocheilus rhinocerous
CCACACTGAAAACAGCTGAAAGGCTTTTCCTCACTATGAATTCTCTTGTGTTTCGTAAGGCTTCTTTTATGTTTATAAGCGTTTCCACACTGAGAGCAGCTGAAAGGCCTTTTGATGTCTGTTATTTGAATGCTGCAACTCGCTGATTTTTCTCCATTGACATCATGATCTTTCTGACACTGATGTTTCTCCACCACTTCATTCAGATCTTGTCTTTCTTCTTTCATTTTCATCAGGCCTAAAATGAATAATTATAAAGATTAAAATCACTTGGGACATTTGAAAAATAAAAAGGATAAAATATTTGTGTACAGACAAAAATTATGTCAAAACTGTCCCTTTTCACACAGATCCATGAAAACGCTGCATTATGCTGATAAATGGCAATGTTATTTTGTAAAGAAACACTACACATCTATAGGCTGAACACGTAATACTCATGCGCATGATGTTATTGTTTTTTTACAAATTGGGATCTCTTTCACAATGCTGCTGTCTGTATGCGAAAATTTAAAAAAAAATGGTAAGAAGCAAAATAGATTGTTGTGTAAATGTACCTTTTGAAGTATTGTGAGAAGTATTTGTCTAATCTACATTATTTCACAGCTGTCTACAGGGAATCTGCAGGTATTTGCACTTCAAATTTAATACTTTTTAATGGGGATCCCTTTCACAATGCTGTTGTCTGTATGCGAAACTTTTAAAAAAAAAAAAATTTTTTTAGAACATTATTATCATGTAAATGTACCCTTTGATGTATTGTGAAAAGTATTTGTCTAATCTACATTATTTTACAGCTGTCTACATGGAATCTGCAGATCCCACAAGCATCCTTTCTATTATAAATTGCAGTCTGACTAGTGGCTGTGTTCCTTCAAGCTTTAAGCATGTTGTCCAGCCCCTTCTTAAAAAGCCTGGTCTAGATCCTGCAGATCTAAATAATTTTTGGCCAATATCTAAGCTACCAGTCTTATCCAAAATTTGAGAAAATATTGTTTTAGTCAGCTTAGGCTGGCCGCACACTTAAGACGATTTTCAAATCTTAACCGATTTTAAAACCATGGCAGACCACAGACATGAAGACAGTTTCAACCGATTTTTAGCCTTATAATCCTCTGAACGTGCACACTAGATGATTCGACCAGACTGCAAGACCACACACACTTGTGGATTGTAGGGACGATTTCACAATGCAGGGTTACCACTCTTTCATGAACACCCGATTCAAGGACTTTCAAGGACTTTTTAAAGCACCATTTATTTTATATCAAGCACCTATCAAATTCACACCCCAGCATATGTAGTGTCATGAAAGACCTTACATTACTTAACATTTCACTTACACTTAACATTTACATTAAACATTTCAGAGTAATAATGTTTTGAATGTGTAGGTTTCATAAATTTAGACCGTTTTCAGCAGTTGTGTTCAAAGGAATTTAATGAAATTCATTGAAGTCGGTAATATTTGTATTACATAAATATAATATAAATTGAATTTGGTAATATTCAAATTCAATT
>NW_015631814.1:0-149 GCF_001515625.1 Sinocyclocheilus rhinocerous
TCCTGGAAGCTGAAAACATCCCAGTTCTTGCATGGCCAGCATACCTACCGGACATGTCACCCATTGAGCTTGTTTGGGATGCTCTGGATCAGCGTATACGACAGCGTGTTCCAGTTCCTGCCAATATCCAGCAACTTCGCACAGCCATT
>NW_015631814.1:476-1507 GCF_001515625.1 Sinocyclocheilus rhinocerous
CAGATTTAGACAGATTTGTGAACAATATTTGAGAGAAATAGGCCTTTTGTGTACATAGAAAAAGTCTTAGATCTTTGAGTTCAGCTCATGAAAAATGGGGGCAAAAACAAGTGTTGCGTTTATAATTTTGTTCAGTATATATCATAGAAGAAGAATAACTAGTTATAGTAAAAATAACAATGAAGAACACTATTACAATTAATCTTCAGCTTCCTGAACAAGAACAGTTTGTAAAAAGCTTCTACTTTCCTGCATGAAAGAGTAAGCAATCTACATTTGATACTTATGAATTATAGACAATTGAACATAATTTAAAACTCATAAGAAAGCACCGTGATTCCATTTATATCACGAAGCAAAATGATATTCAAGAATAAAACTTTGTGACATTGTTCTTTGGGGAGGAACTCCATCTTTGAGTTGATCTGAATCTCACAGTTGAATCTGCTGGTTTTGAAGATGAAGATGAACTTTATTCACTGTGAAAACTTTAGATAATGTTTCTTTGTCATGTCACTTGTAATGTCTGGTTAGGACAGATTTATACAGATGATATTTTAATTTCAGTCCAATGCGATAACATTAACTAGTATTCTCGGGAAAAAACATTTTTTTTCTGAGCAAAAAGGTCCCGAACACCACATGAGGGTTAAAACTTTTTAATGCCGTACATTATGTATGACAGATAGGATAATTTATTATGCCTATATATTATTAATATTTATAAACGATAAATCAATTAATATAACATTAATTGTAATATGTATTTATCTGTCTAATAATACAAATACAATAGTTACTCATCTACCAAGCTCTGAAAAGCTAAGGAAATTAAATGCTTCTCTGCAAACTGTGCAGTTCGCCTGTACATTTATATCTGAGTTTATGCTTTCAACTGTTTTCTTTATACTTCAATTTACATTACATCATTTATTTTCTGTTTTCTATTACTATAAAAACAAACTCAGTAACTCAGTGATGTATTATTGATTTTGGCAGATAAGCTCCTCCTCCCACATGTTCACTGGTAG
>NW_015631815.1:0-512 GCF_001515625.1 Sinocyclocheilus rhinocerous
TCGTACCATGGTGGACAGAAGAGTGCAGTGAAATTATAAAAAAAAAGGAACAAGAGTATTTAAGAAAGTAAAAAAATCATATTAATTTAATGATTTTATTGAGTATAAGAGAACACAAGCAATTGTCAGGAAAACAATTCGGATGGCAAAAAAGAATTATTGGAGGAAATTTTGTGATGAAATTGGAAAAGAGACAGACATTAATGAAATGTGGGGAATGATAAGAAAGATGGGAGGGATTCAACCTAACAGAGAAATTCCAGTTTTAATTAGTGAAGGAAAACAAGTCATATCTAACTCTGGAAAAGTAGAAGTATTGGCTGAAAATTTTGTTAAGGTTCATAGTAATAGAAATATATCAGAAGAAATGAGATTATATAGAGAAAACAAAATGAAGGAAAATCCAAATATTTTAGAGCAAAGAGATGCGAATGAAAGCTCAGTAGATTAAGTTTTTACCATGTATAAATTAAATCAGGCACTTGTAGGAGTTAGAAATACTTCTCCTGGTA
>NW_015631816.1:0-597 GCF_001515625.1 Sinocyclocheilus rhinocerous
CTAATGCTAAACGTAAATACAGTAAGATTGTTATTCACGCTAGCGCTAATGATGTTCGACTTCGCCAGTCGGAGATCCCTAAAAATAACATTAAAGAGGTGTGTGAACTTGCAAGCACGATGTCAGACACTGTGATATGCTCTGGTCCCCTCCCTGCTTACCGTGGTGATGAGATACATAGCAGACTGTCGTCACTCAATGGCTGGATGTCTAAGTGGTGCCCACAGAATAACATAGGTTTCATAGATAATTGGATGAGTTTTTGGGGCACACCTGACCTGTTGAAAAGAGATGGTCTTCATCCCTCCTGGGGTGGTGCCGCTCTTCTCTCTAGAAATATGGCACATAGTCTTAGAGTTTGTACTTGACTAACTGGGGCCCAGGTCAGGAAGCAGACAAACTGGCTAAACCGACCGTCTGCTAGCCGCCTCACGTCACAGAAATCAGTTAATTCTCAGCACAGAGAGACTCTTTCACCTAGATATCACACTATAGAGATTGTGTCTGTTCCCCGAACTAGAAAATACAAAAAACGTAACAATTTAATTTATATTCAACAAATAAAAAACAGATGTAATACGGATAAACAAATGATAA
>NW_015631817.1:0-494 GCF_001515625.1 Sinocyclocheilus rhinocerous
TTCAGAATTGTGATTTGCTTTGCACTTCTCGGCCACCGTAGTAATTTGCTTTTATTACACACCATACTCAATGTATGCATTTTATAATGATATATTAAGCATTTTATAAACATTAATCTTGTGTAATTTAGTTGTAGGCCTATACAGTTATTAGTTTCATTGTATTATGCGAGTTATTTCCTGTTTGTGATATTAAAAATAATGTTTGAAACTTCTGGACATTTTATATGAAATATACTTTAATCACAAGATTCAAAATAAATGTTTACTCCAAAGTCACATGCATCATACATTTTTCTATATGAAAACTAAAACATTTCAATAAAACACACACACACACACAACAGCATCATTTTAAAAGTAACAATCAAAATGTACACAATAATTAAATTGAAGTTTATAAAATGAACAATTCACTATTAAGCCCATTTTGTCATGACAATCCTGCATGAAAACTTACAAAATGAACAATTCACTCTTGGGCACATTTTGTC
>NW_015631817.1:630-823 GCF_001515625.1 Sinocyclocheilus rhinocerous
TCCAAAGCGACTTACAAATGAGAACAATAGAAGCAATCAGACCAACGAGAGAACGAACAACAACTACAAGTGCCGTGACAAGTCTCAGTTAGTCTAGCACAGTACACGTAGCTAGGTTATTATTATAATTTTTTTTTAGTAATAGAATGGAATAGGTAAGTGCTAGTATTAGTTGGTCAGGTGCTGGTGAAAA
>NW_015631818.1:0-282 GCF_001515625.1 Sinocyclocheilus rhinocerous
CGTGTTAGAACGAGCCGTTTTAGGGGGGTGTGGCAGAGTCTTAACCCTCTTAGCGCCAAAGTCGCAAAATTACTTAATCAAATAGGCTGTAGATCCTAATATGGTGTAATATCTCATTTGTATTCCCTACCACTAGATGGCAGACATGTAGTACTTCGATTCTAGACCAAAATTACGTCACCTTCCTATTCAAAGTGTTGGAGGAAATAGCAGAGCAAGTGAGCTATCGTGTCATTGATGCGGAAGCAGTTCAGCTCATAGCGTGCGGTAAGCTGTGAGATT
>NW_015631818.1:462-563 GCF_001515625.1 Sinocyclocheilus rhinocerous
ACATCTTTGCAGCGCAATGGTGCCGCCGTGCAAGGCGAGAGTGTTCACGAAGTAAAAAGTGATCATTTCGACCCTTTGCCCAACGGGGATGGGGGTGGCAG
>NW_015631819.1:0-1522 GCF_001515625.1 Sinocyclocheilus rhinocerous
TTGTATTTATGTATATGCATATGTTAATATTAATATAGAACGAAAAATATTTTTTTTTGAGCAACTGGGATGTTGTGCCCCCCCTCGGAGTAGGTGCCCTACGCAAACTTCTTACTCTGCGTACAAGGAGCTAATCTCAATAAAACCAGAAGGTTTCAGTCAGCAAGTTTAAACATGTATGATCATGAGCATAAAGCCACCGCTTACGTTTCCTCATATTTTCTCTTTAGGTGAGCAATGCAGGGGTTCAGTCATACAGAAACAACAATATCCAGAGATCCATGGTCATACCAAGAAATGCAACAATTACTCATTATCACAATGATATTGAGCAAGATGTTCAAACATATGGATGTGTAATCATGAAGAACGGCCAGCCTGCGTTCACTGAAGAAATCAGGATTTATTCAGCTTGAAAAATAAGGGGGAAAATGTAATGCAAAGAAAGTCTTTCAGGGTCTTGAACAATCAGTTCACTCACCGGCCATATTTGCAACGCTTACAGGCAACTATTTCACTCATGCAAGGCCAGCTATTGGAAATGAAAATTTAAAATTCTCACTGATTTTGCTTTACAAACTAACATTTAAATGGCACATTTCAAAATTTTGCTGTTTCATATCTTAAGAAGTGTGTTAATATGTGAAATTGTGATGATTACTTCACCTAAATCAGATGAGGATACTGTTTACTGTCTATTTGTCTTACTCTTCTGTAATTTGTTATGGCTATTTCATAAAAGTATGTACCATAAATGTACCAAATTATCTGCAGTTTATTGTCAGTTATTTCTTTTGTCAATAAACTGAGTTGGAATGCATATAGTGATCCGAATGCATAATTCAATGCACATACTGTATTTTAATTTTAAACTTCTATATTTGAATCCATAGTTTTATCTGGATATCTTGTTTTGAGTTTAAAGGGGGCATGACACACACAGTTTCACCCAATCTCATGTTAATCTTGAGTACCTATAGAGTCGTACTGCATCCTTCATATCTCCAAAAAGTCTTTAGTTTGATCATATTTATAAAAGAAAGATACAACTTTACGATTCTCTCCGGAAAAATCCGAGCTCCTGGAGGCGTGCCGTGGGCGGAGCTAAAGAGTGATGAGCACTTGAGCGCCGAATGTCAACAAAACAGACATTTGATGCCGTTTCACTTACCGTCTGCAGTTCTGAATCATGACCAGGATCTTTTATAGCTGGGACCGCTCCATCTTTACTTCTCAACTTTTTTTATTAACAAAACCAAACCAAACATTTTCCCAAAGCAAAGAATCTTTATCAATATTCTCAATAACAAATAAAGAGAGGTTTTTCCATAACAATTTGATAGCTGGATTCCTTTATCCATATTAGGGATTTCCTGGAGCGTCATGAGTTCTGTTACTTCTGTGATGCATATGTGGAGTTTCCGCGCGAGGGCGCCCTCCGGCTGCCAGTAAGAATGAAACATTACATGTGTTTAGGGCTTAATGTCCACTCTGTCCTATTTTGGGCATACATAGGAAAAAT
>NW_015631820.1:0-616 GCF_001515625.1 Sinocyclocheilus rhinocerous
TTTAATTTATGCATTTAGCAGACGCTTTTATCCAAAGCGACTTACTCTATGCTATACATATAAATGTATATTCATGCTATACATTTTTTACCAGTATGTGTGTTCCCTGGGAATTGAACCCACAACCTTTTGCGCTGCTAATGCAATGCTCTACCACTGAGCCACAGAAACATTAGATGTTCGAATTTGTGCAACGCATTTTATGGACGACAGTTTTTTTAACCTAGAAGAGTACAAGGCTGGCTGTGCACAAAGGCTATTTAAAAATTTTTTTAAAAAAGGGTCAATTCCGACTTTGCTATGACAATCTGGCGCTTCTGAATCAGCGACTGTTAGTATGTTTTGTTATTAGTTTAAGTATTTGCTATTGACTGTTCAAATGCGGAGTTTTGCGCAGCGCAGAGTAACGCGTGTGTGCGAGTGTGTGTGAGGGGAACAGGGTCACATCACAGGAGAGTGAACAGGAGTGCATGTGAGTGTGTGCGTGTGTGTGTGAGTGTGTGTGTGTGCGTGAGTGTGTGTGCGTGTGTATGCGAGTGTGTGTGTGTGTGTGTGCGTGAGTGTGTGTGCGTGTGAGTACATGTGAGTGTGTGCGTGTGTGTGTGTGAGAGAGAGA
>NW_015631821.1:0-1039 GCF_001515625.1 Sinocyclocheilus rhinocerous
ACGTTACATCAACGAGATGTAAAAGAGAGAGAGAGAGAGAGAGAGGCACACACAGAGAGAGAGAAAGAGTTTTTCTTAGTTAAAAAATTAAGTTAAAACTCGTTTCGTTTTCTCAGTTATTGCTAACATTCAAACCAGAATCAACAATTTCTCAATAGTTTTGTTCTAAACGTTCTAACGTTCTGAACCTATCTGATACATGTAAGCTGATAAACGTGCATAATTTACCGGATTTTTCTGTGCGATCATCCTGAGACTGTTTGTTCTTCGGTCTCCCTCTGGTCTGATGGCAAGAGTCTAAAATGTCATCCGTCTGTCCACTCGCCATCATCAAACTTGCTGTGGCCTTCAACACCTGCACAGTCTACCAGTATGCACTGGATAACCTCTGGCCGCTCTTTTTTTTTGCAAAGTGCTGAAGGATTGTGGGTTGTGTAGTTTTTCTTTTCTTATTATTTTTCTTTTTTAAAACGAAGCTGAAATCACAAAGAATGGTGGCTTCTATACAATCACATATAATCGCTTAACAATTTTAAAGTTAATAATAAGTTTGTCTTGTAGGATTTACAATTTTATAGCTAAAAATCTCTTGGGATTTTTATTTCCGGAATGCCACTTCCTGATAAAAAGCCCACGCGGGCCTGCTACAGATGCAACGGGGGGAAATTACGAACAATCCAGTGACACATCATGTAAGATTTTTTTTACAAATTATGCCTATTTCTTTCGTCAGAACATGAAATGCATATATGGTAGCCTACAACACTGTTACTGTTATTCTGAAATATTTATGCTAAATGTAATACAAAACCGCATAAAATATCGTAATATAGCTACTAATGATAATATTTATTGAAATTGGCATTGACAGTTTTCAGTCATTAATGTATGTTTTGCATGTTGAGTATGTCTAACCATTTGTTGCATGCATACTAAAATATAAATTTATTTGTTAATATTATTATTATTTTAAATACTTAAACATTTTTTTATTTATTTCTAAGGTGACATGGGTCGGTCATTAAATAAAAAAATTGCT
>NW_015631822.1:0-175 GCF_001515625.1 Sinocyclocheilus rhinocerous
TTTTGGTACAGCAGGGGGAGAAAACATTTAATTGCCTTTTTTTTTTTATAAACAGTGGTTTACTGTTACAATTTAAATAAACTCAATTATAATTACAATTTTCTTAAGGATAAAAAATCTATCTTAGCTAATGCTATACAATAGGGAGCCCTATTAGAGCACATTACTAAAATAT
>NW_015631822.1:438-554 GCF_001515625.1 Sinocyclocheilus rhinocerous
CGAAAAGATCAAAACACAAACCTTACGATTACAGAATGTAATGTATAGTAATAATGTAGAGTGAAGATTATGGCTATGAACTGAAACGGATTAAGTTCCGCACGTGCAGTGGTTAA
>NW_015631823.1:0-611 GCF_001515625.1 Sinocyclocheilus rhinocerous
GTTTTTAACTATAATAACCCTGTATATGTGCATTTAAATCAAAATTATTAAATATGATTTTTCCTTGTGTTTAAGTGAAAAGCAGTGTAGGAAAATAAGCATTGATATTTTCAACAAAATTTTTACTTTCTGTTTTTGGTAACACTTTACAATAAGGTTCTAACACTTTACAATAAGGTTTCAACTAAGAATGAGCAACACTTCTACAGCATTTATTAATCTTAGTTAATGTTATTTCCAACATTTACTAATGCATTACCTGTTCTGTACCTGTTAATCTTATTTAATGAACTTGAGCTAACATTAACAATGAACACTTGTACTTTTATTAACTTTAAAAATGATTAAATACTGCAACAAATATGTTGTTTATTGTAAGTTAATGCATTAATTAACAAAGATGAATAAATACTGTAATAAATGTATTGTTCATTGTTCGTTCATGTTAGTTAATACATTAACTAATGGACCCTTATTGAAAAGTGTTGCCCTTTTTTTTTCTTTCTGCTTTAGATTTTGAATTTATTTGGCAACAATGACTGTTGAATTTGAAAAGCGTCACTTTATATAAGCCATTTTAGTGCAAATAAATAAATATCAATATTTTTAAT
>NW_015631824.1:0-146 GCF_001515625.1 Sinocyclocheilus rhinocerous
GAAATAGGGAGCAAAGCGCAGAGCAGTAAGCAAGAACGTCCGAACTGTAGCGAAGCCGGAAGCCTTTTTTCTTAGACATCCAGCCATTGAGTGATGACAGTCTGCTATGTATCTCGTCACCACGGTAAGCAGGGAGGGGACCAGAG
>NW_015631824.1:253-542 GCF_001515625.1 Sinocyclocheilus rhinocerous
TGATTTTTAGTGATCTTCGACTGGCGAAGTCGAACATCATTAGCATATTTATTTTAAATAACATTTATTTTTAAAAATAAACCTTAAACATTTTATAAATAACAACAACAATCATATTTTATAAATAAATCATATTTTATAAATAAATTATAATTTTAATTCAAATGAAGAAGGAATCTGAAAGTCTGACAGTAATGAGTGTTGACTGCTTTAAATGTTTCAAAATGATTAACATTTGAAAACATTATTTAGAAATTTAGAAAAGTAATCAAAAAGTAATCAAATGTAA
>NW_015631825.1:0-515 GCF_001515625.1 Sinocyclocheilus rhinocerous
ACTGCGGAGCACGCCACGGAGGCAGCCATCAGCGTCAGCGCCATCACAAATCATGATCATGAAATCAAAAGATTCATGATCCAGCTTCATCTACAGAAGAAGTGAGTATAATGTTTTGTAATGAATCTTTGCAAATCGCCTTTCCTATTTAGTGTGTTTAAAATATGGTTGAAGTGTACTGCCGAATGCACTGACAAGCATTTACGGTAGCTCAACATACTTTATTATAACTTCTATTGAAACTTTTATGTCGTGTATTTAATTATACTTGTACTTACAAATGATGATGTTGCAATTTAGTACATTTAGAATATATTAACTTTAAATGTATCAAATAATACACAACAGTTACAGTTATAATCAAGTACTTTACATGTGCTTTAGTATGTTAGTCAACACAAGTGTACTTGTTTAAAGCGTGACAAAAGATTAAAAAATATGATTTAAAATGTACTTTAAAGACCCCTTCATGGACCCACTTTATATTAAGTAGCCTTAACAACTATGTACTTACA
>NW_015631826.1:0-232 GCF_001515625.1 Sinocyclocheilus rhinocerous
TCCAAACATTTGACTGGTACTATATATAGAATACAGTATATACATTAACAGAATATATATACATAAACACAATTTTTGCAATGATCACTCAAATGTGGTGATCAAACACTTATAATGACGTGACAAAGATATGTAACGATGGAGGCTGGGCATTTAACAATTTAACAATAAACTTTATTCAAAATGAGTCTGACATCAGTGCACTGAACAGTAAAGTTGAAGTTTATTCAAC
>NW_015631826.1:730-2081 GCF_001515625.1 Sinocyclocheilus rhinocerous
CGGGATCGCTAGATCGGTCGGCGCCGGACCGCGAATTTAACCGCCCGTATCTCCCAAACCCGGGGGCTATCGACGCAGGGGTCGTCTCATTCGAAAGAGGGCCTTGAGACGTACACTCAATTCGAGTTCGAGAGGGTTCCTCGAGCTGAAGGGATCCCCCGAATATGGTGCGGATCCGCAGCGCCGTTACAGAGATATGGCCGTTCAAAGTTTCAATGGTTTTCCATAGACTTATGCTTTAAAGCATTTCATCCAGGTCGCCAGTAGCAAACAATGGACAAACTAAGTAATTACACAATTTCACGCATTTTATCTGCATTATATGCTCTGTAAAAAAAAATGTAATATCGGCGGCATATTCGCCGATACCGATATATCGGCGACAGGCTCATATCGGCCGATAATATCGGCTAAACTATATATCGGTCGGGCTCTAGTATGTATGTGTCCGAGCGGTGACAGGCTATAAATGAAGACCTAAGGAATGTTTTGAAGATTTTAATGGTCCGTTCCCTCATCCGGGGGGTTTGCCCCATCTGGGGTCCGCGTGTCCGGTTGCATTCCAAGGCAGGGCATTTTTGCTCTCTCTCTCTCTCTCTCTCTCTCTCTCACGCACGCGTGCGCATTCAATGGTCCCGAGTCTTATTCTCTTTTTTTAAATGAAAATAAATAAATAAAATATGTGATCGCACATGATATAAAACAAAGGAAAACATTTACACTAGTTTTAGTCATCGCTAAAAATATAAAAACGTCGTACATTTTACCAGGGGAACAGAGAAACCATGTCTTCACGTTATTTCAACAGCGTCTCAAACGATATGTTTAAGATCTGTATTCCCTCTAAGTCTGTCTAAATCCCGAGGACGACGGCGGTGTAGTGGACTGTGACGGTATAGCATGGAGCTATCCATTATTTTACAGTCTCAATTCGAACCTCATGTGGACCGGGGGTTTAGAAATGTTTTAATTATTCAGTTAATATTACATTTATTCACACGTTTTAAATATTATCTAGACTTGTTTTATTTCACAGTGTTTTGGGTACACAGTGTTTTGGGTATAAGGATCACGACTGTCTATCTTTCCTATTCTAACTTGCAGAAAATTGTACCGGAGAACATTGTTGGAATGTTTACAGACGGTCTCATGTGGCTATCTTTACAGCAGTAATGTTACGCTTTCTTTTAAGAGGCTTGTTTAAATAGCAACGTTATTAAATAACAAAGACCTCTTTACATATGCTTCGGATTTAACCGTGACGACATAAATATTCTTAATTTAGACACAGTTGTAAAATACGTAATAAATTTTGTCGATTTTTCAAACCTAAAACCATGATGCTCTAATG
>NW_015631827.1:0-5941 GCF_001515625.1 Sinocyclocheilus rhinocerous
TCATAAACCATGTTTACGTTCATTATACACATTTGTGTCATAAACAATGTTTACGTACATTATACACATGTGTCATAAACCATGTTTACGTTCATTATACACATTTGTGTCATAAACCATGTTTACGTTCATTATACACGTGTCCTCGTAAACCATGTTTACGTTCATTATTCACATTTGTGTCCTCGTAAACCATGTTTACGTTCATTATACACAATTGTGTCCTCGTAAACCATGTTTACGTTCATTATTCACATTTGTGTCATAAACCATGATTATGTTCATTATTCACATTTTTGCAGAAACACACACAAAACTGAACAGGGAACAGAGCAAAAATGTAACAATAGCAATATACATATAAATAATATACAGTATAAACAATAAAATGGGTTTTCAATTACATTCAATTAATTAGCGGACACTTTTAATCCGAATGTTCACTATTGCATGGTAATTGCATTATTTTAAACTGTAGTACTGTTACATTTTTTTTTATAGATAATTGTTTTCTTTAAGATTTATTATTGTTGTTGTTTTAAGATCTCCTAACTCTCTAAGCAGTTTGTGATTTTTGCGCGGGAAAACAGGACTTTTATTTTGGTAGGTCGATGTGACGTCATAGGCGCGCGTCGCGCTCCGGCTCTGTTGTGATTCGGCTGAAGAAGGTCTGTCTTCAATCATCTAAAGTGTTTAAATCTATGGAAACCGTTCCGGTAATGTTATAGTTTTGACAAGAACTGTAAAGTTGAGTAAAATTAAAGTAAATCTGGGTCAATTATTCACTGAAAGTAAACGCAAAATATGCTGATAACATATGTAACTGTCTTCATTTATAGCTTTGACATTTCTCTTGTGGCCCAGACACTATTGATAGTGAATACATAGAAGAATCTATATTTATTGTGAAGCACGCTAAAGCTGCTGCTAATGATTGTTGTTTAGAGATCAGAACTTTTAAAGACTGTTGATTTATCATTTGAATAATTATTATTAACATATATAGTTGTAGTATTGTTATAATTTGTGTCATCAAGATGCTTTGTTAATGTTTTAATCATTAACTCTCACGCTGACTGACTCCCTTTCTGATTGAGAGATTTAGATTGGGTTTATTTTTCTGTCTGTTAACTATTCTCATCTTAAACACAGATAAACTCAACTGAGACACACTATTATAAAGATGGAGTTTATTAAAGAGGAGAGCGAAGACGTGAAGATTGAAGAAGCTTTCAGAGTCAAACATGAAGATACTGAGGAACAAACAGGTTGGTTTTCATTCTCAAAGCTAGATTACAGTCTTGTTGAAAATGCTCATTTAGAGAAGTCTGTGAAGTTTGAGATTTCCGCAATATAATAATTAAGAAAATATCTTGGTTTTACTGTATACGTGTCAGTTTGTTCCCAACTAATACAAACACTATCTCATTTACTATAATATTACAGGATACAGTTAACAACAGACATTGAACTGAATTAAAGGGTTAGTTCACCCAAAAATGAAAATGTGATGTTTATCTGCTTACCCTATACCCACATGAGTCTTCACACCGGAGAGAAGACTTACACCTGCAAACTGTGTGGAAAAACGCTGAATCGAAAAGGAAATCTTCAGACTCACATGAGAACTCACACCGGAGAGAAGCCGTTCACTTGTGATCAGTGCGGAAAGAGTTTCACTCGTAAAGAAAGCCTTAATAATCACATGCGGATTCACTCGAGAGAGAGCTGCTGTGTATGTCATCAGTGTGGAAAGCGTTTCGCCGACCGTAATCACCTTAAGAAGCACATAATGACTCACACTGGAGAGAAGCCTTTCATGTGCCAGCACTGTGGAATGAGTTGCGCGAACAACACAAACCTTAAAGTCCACTTGAGAGTTCACACCGGCGAGAAGCCGTTCACCTGCCAACAGTGTGAAAAGAGCTTCTCACGGAAAGAAAGTGTTAAGGATCACATGAGAGTCCACACTGGAGAGAAGCCGTACACATGCAAACAGTGTGGAAAGAGCTTCACAAATAAAGGATCCCGTTACAGCCACGTGAGGACTCACACTGGAGGGAAGCTTTTCACGTATCTTTAGTGTGAGAAGACTTTGGTATAGCAAATAGATCTGAGAAGTCATTTGCAAACTCCTTCTGGCAAGAAAGAGGTTTAGAAAAAGGAGCAATTTCAAAAAACACCCGATCTGATCGGAGTCATTTAATATTGAGTGTCTGCCGATACTTGATTCGATTCTAGTATTTCCCTAGTACTTGGTGCACACTACAGTCATTCAAATCAAACCAATGTGAACAGGGATGTGCAGAGAGTTCTTATGAATATGGGATTACTGATATAAACATCTTGTATTTTATATGTAAAATAAGCAGAGTAATTGCAACAAAAAAAGTGGAGATAAGGTGAGAAAGCATGAAGCTTGGGGTCTCAGAAGGACAATCAAGTAAGCAAGATGCAGCCCATAGCAACGCGTTATGGCAACATCTCAGACAGTCTGACAGCAGATAAAAAGAACTTATGAGTGATTTCATAAAAAGTGGAAGTATGTGTGTAGATCTCATTCATGCACGCACATTTGAGCTGCTTCATCAGCCCTGATACTGATCCTTGTCAAGAACTTGAAGTCCATAAAAAGTCTTAAATATCATAAATAGTGGGGGAAAGTCTCCACTTTTTTGGAGCGCAAATGGAGGAGACAGTTGAAAAGGCAAACATGTTTTTGATTGGCTGGAGACTGTAATGGTAACTGATTTGAGAAAAAGAGATTTTGAGAAAAATTCCTGTCCAGGATCTCAGTCAGTTCCAGTGTTCGGCACCGATTACCAGGTAATGTGAGGCGTTCACAGATCGAATCTTACAGCTCCCGATCTGCTTGCAGATACATTACAACCATCCCGTTAATATCAAACATGTTTGATATTTAGGATTTTAAACCGGGATGATTACAGCTATGACTACATCAGTACTTTCACAATAGCCAATGAGAGAGAAGTTTTCAGGAAGACGGAGGTGAAAGAAATGGTGAAGTATGAGTATGGTCCGAGATGGAGAAATGGCTGGTCGAAATGTGGCAGCAATATGACCGCCATCATCAAAAACATGCAATGTAACCACAATGACAAGAGAAGAGCTGAGGAAACATCGCATCGGCTTTGAACGTACTGGATGAGTGTATAAAGTTGCTAGCGCACTAGTTAGCAAGTGTAAACATTAGCTATTGAAACGTCAAACTAAGACCATTTGCTACATACAGATCTATCAAAGGATGCATTGCTTCCTTAAAGGGATAGTTCACCCAAAAATGAAAATTTGATGTTTATCTGCTTACCCATCCAAGATGTAGGTGACTTTGTTTCTTCAGTAGAACACAAACGAAGATTTTTAACTCAAACCAAATTAAACCCTGCGGCTCGTGACGATACATTGATGTGTAAAGACACGAAACGATCGGTCTGTGAAAGAAACTGAACAGTATTTATATCGTTTTTTTACCTCTGATTCACCGCAATGTCCGAACTGTCCTGAGCAACACAAACCTTAAAGTCCACTTGAGAGTTCACACCGGCGAGAAGCCGTTCACCTGCCAACAGTGTGAAAAGAGCTTCTCACGGAAAGAAAGTCTTAAGGATCACATGAGAGTCCACACTGGAGAGAAGCCGTACACATGCAAACAGTGTGGAAAGAGCTTCACAAATAAAGGATCCCGTTACAGCCACATGAGGACTCACACTGGAGGGAAGCTTTTCACGTATCTTTGAGAAGACTTTGGTATAGCAAATGGATCTGAGAAGTCATTTGCAAACTCCTTCTGGCAAGAAAGAGGTTTAGAAAAAGGAGCAATTTCAAAAAACACCCGATCTGATCGGAGTCATTTAATATTGAGTGTCTGCCGATACTTGATTCGATTCTAGTATTTCCCTAGTACTTGGTGCACACTACAGTCATTCAAATCAAACCAATGTGAACAGGGATGTGCAGAGAGTTCTTATGAATATGGGATTACTGATATAAACATCTTGTATTTTATATGTAAAATAAGCAGAGTAATTGCAACAAAAAAAGTGGAGATAAGGTGAGAAAGCATGAAGCTTGGGGTCTCAGAAGGACAATCAAGTAAGCAAGATGCAGCCCATAGCAACGCGTTATGGCAACATCTCAGACAGTCTGACAGCAGATAAAAAGAACTTATGAGTGATTTCATAAAAAGTGGAAGTATGTGTGTAGATCTCATTCATGCACGCACATTTGAGCTGCTTCATCAGCCCTGATACTGATCCTTGTCAAGAACTTGAAGTCCATAAAAAGTCTTAAATATCATAAATAGTGGGGGAAAGTCTCCACTTTTTTGGAGCGCAAATGGAGGAGACAGTTGAAAAGGCAAACATGTTTTTGATTGGCTGGAGACTGTAATGGTAACTGATTTGAGAAAAAGAGATTTTGAGAAAAATTCCTGTCCAGGATCTCAGTCAGTTCCAGTGTTCGGCACCGATTACCAGGTAATGTGAGGCGTTCACAGATCGAATCTTACAGCTCCCGATCTGCTTGCAGATACATTACAACCATCCCGTTAATATCAAACATGTTTGATATTTAGGATTTTAAACCGGGATGATTACAGCTATGACTACATCAGTACTTTCACAATAGCCAATGAGAGAGAAGTTTTCAGGAAGACGGAGGTGAAAGAAATGGTGAAGTATGAGTATGGTCCGAGATGGAGAAATGGCTGGTCGAAATGTGGCAGCAATATGACCGCCATCATCAAAAACATGCAATGTAACCACAATGACAAGAGAAGAGCTGAGGAAACATCGCATCGGCTTTGAACGTACTGGATGAGTGTATAAAGTTGCTAGCGCACTAGTTAGCAAGTGTAAACATTAGCTATTGAAACGTCAAACTAAGACCATTTGCTACATACAGATCTATCAAAGGATGCATTGCTTCCTTAAAGGGATAGTTCACCCAAAAATGAAAATTTGATGTTTATCTGCTTACCCATCCAAGATGTAGGTGACTTTGTTTCTTCAGTAGAACACAAACGAAGATTTTTAACTCAAACCAAATTAAACCCTGCGGCTCGTGACGATACATTGATGTGTAAAGACACGAAACGATCGGTCTGTGCAAGAAACTGAACAGTATTTATATAGTTTTTTTACCTCTGATTTACCGCAATGTCCGAACTGTCCTGAGCGCGTACTCAACAGCTGACGCGTCTTCTTCTTCTTGCTTTACAGCGGATCGCAGACATCAAAGTGCATTACCGCCACCTATCTCTCAAATGTACCATTGACACTCTATCTACAATCTCAATTAGGAGTGTCATTGGTTTGAACGAAAACAACGTAACCAAAGCACAAACAACGTAGAAAACGTATCCGTGTGACGCAGCTGACACAATAGCATACGCTGTTTGCATTCAGTGGATACTCTCCAAAATGTCACTAGTGTGACGCGGAGCACACAAAGTATTCTCGTAGCTTCGTAGAATTACGGTTGAACCCCTGATGACACATGGATTATTTTACCGATTTCCTTGCTACGTTTCTGGACGTTGATCGTGTTAGGACCCTTGCTGTCTATGGAGGGTCAGAGAGCTCTCAGAATGCATCAAAAATATCTTAATTTGTGTTCCGAAGATGAACGAAGGTCTTACGGGTTTGGAACGACACGAGGGTGAGTAATTAATGACAGAATTTTCATTTTTGGGTGAACTATCCCTTTAAGATTATCTTAAGAAGTACTGAAGAATAATTTCTATTATATTAAGTACAAAATTAGTGCGTGAAAATAGAGCAATTATGGAAGTGCACTTTTTTTTTTTCACCTGGGAAACATAATTTGTGCTAAACAGTATATGTTCCCTTTAAGGCAGCAATATTCCTGACAACTGAAAGGCAGGCACTCCAAATCTGTAACGATTTGAGAGAAACAACTT
>NW_015631827.1:5992-18007 GCF_001515625.1 Sinocyclocheilus rhinocerous
GTGCAGAATTCGGCACGACACCGGTTCGAACATGTATGGCTGAACACCGCTACTAGCAGTTTCTGACATTTTCAGTGCATGAGAGAGTTTTGTTATTGCTGGCATGATGCCGGTGCGCGAGCTCTAGAAACTCCACCCTCTTCTGAAAGGGGAGGCGGGAGCACCAGCTCGTTTTCATTTAAAGGGACAAACACAAAAAACAGCGCGTTTTGGCTCATACCCTAAAAATGCCAATTTCAACAAGCTATAAAAAATTATCTGTAGGGTATTTTGAGCTAAAACTTCACATACACACTCTGGGGACATCAGAGACTTATTTTACATCTTGTAAAAAGGGGCATAATAGGTCACCTTTAAAGCGTTGTTTATCTAAAAAAAAACAAAAAAAAACACTTTAATTATACACTTGGCATAAAATTCAAAACAAGTCAACATACCATCCTCATTTGGTCATTGCTTTATGGATGCATCCAGCATGTTCAGGAAATAATAGTTTTTGCGTATTGCAGCAAAGAGTTGTTCTGCGGTTTGAGTATTTACCCATCTGTAAAGTTCAAGGACTCTCCTTAGAGCATCCCTTGGGTCTTTTGTATTGTATTCATGAAATCGGTCATGCAAAGCATAATGCTCTGAAGATCCAGTCAGAGGATGGCAGTTGGTATCCTCCTCTTCCTCCTCCTCATTTCAGCTTGCCTTCTTCTGCTAGCTGGATATGTCCTGTGGTTGGTTCAGCAAGTCTCTCTTCATGGGGACTGACTCTGCTTCTCGAAGGTTCATGTGTGCTGCAAGTCCTCTAGCAAAGTCATATTTTACAACATTAGGGAAGTGCTTCTTTCATAGTTTACTCTAAGACTGTAAAAAGAATGATTCACCCCAAAAAATGAAAATTCTGTCATCTACTCACCCACAAGTTGTTCCACACCTGTATACATTTCTGGGGCACCACTGACTTCCTTTTTATTTCCTACTATGGAAGTCAGTGGTGCCCCAAAACTGTACCGGCTTCTGCCCCTTCTGAGGAAGCCAAGAGCAGCCAGCGGTCAAGAAAGAGGTCGAGCGACAGCCAGGCTCTTCTTGATTTTCTAAAAGAACAAGCAGAGAGGGAAGAGGAGAGAAAGCTTTACTGTCTAGATGTAGTCATGTTCACTCAGACACGCAGGCAGTTCCTCGGGAGAAGAAAGCTGAGCGGCAAGACGTCCTCTGAGATTGTTCCCTGACAGGTCCCTCTCATCCACTGCTGCATTCTCCATGCCATCCTCGCTGCCATCTTGTCCATGGCTTTGAGATCACTTCCCGTCACGCAAATGTTGTGGAGGATGCAACAGGCACCAATCACCTTTGGGTCGAACAGTGGCCTGATCCCCAAGGCCCTCAAGAAAATGGCACGCCAGCACGTCTTTAACATCCCGAAGGTGCGCTCCATGATGTTTCTTGCTTGTTGTATCGGGCTGGTGGTATGGGGTCATGATTGCAATAGGATGCTGCAGGCACCACCTCCCAAGAGACCGTATCCAGCTGGTGAATACAGAGCCTGCTGGTACATTGGTGATCTGCGCAGGACAAGGGCATCATGTACGGATCCTGGATTTCCAGTGTACACATCTATAACTGCGCCCTGTAGAATAACCTTTCTGTTTACGTAACACTTTTTTTGTGGCTCTGCTGGAGGAAGAATCCTGATGTGGCTCCTGTCGATGGCTCCAGCAATACAGCCGAATGCCTCATGGCCAGCAAAGCCTCCTGAATAACTTTGTGGAGGATGGTCATCATCTCCTCCACAGCGTTGTGAACAGTCCTACAAACCGTCGCATGCGGAAGGTGTCTGAAGTGACCCTGTAGGACGCTCCACATGCAAGCCGATGAACTGTAACCAGCACTTCGATTTCATGGCTCCATCAATGGGCTGGCAGCATTTGGAGCAGCATGTTGCTGCTTAGGGCTGGGTAAAAAAAATATCAGTTTCTCGATTTAAATCGATTCTCATTTTTACAAAACAATATTGATTCTTAAAGGGATAGTTCACCCAAAACTGAAAATGTGATGTTTATCTGCTTAACCCCAGGGCATCCAAGATGTAGGTGACTTTGTTTCTTCAGTAGAACACATTTGATGATTTTTAACTTTAACCGTTGCAGTCTGTCAGTCGTATAATGCATGGCAATGGTAACAAAATCTATGAGAGTAAAAAAAACATGCACAGACAAATCCAAATTAAACCCTGCGGCTCGTGACAACACATTGATGTCCTAAGACACGAAACGATCGGTTTGTGCCAGAAACCCAACAGTATTTATATCATATTTTACCTCTAATACAGCATTATGTCCAACTGCTTTGGGCGCGCGCACCGGTGTGTACGCGCTCTGGCGTAGCTCTAATAACTTGAATGAACATCCGAATATGTGTTACAAGAAAGAGTACAACTTACCAAAACCCATATCCGGTCTCATGTAATCGTTCAATCAGTGTTTCAAACACGGAAAGACGACAGTTGCTTGTAAACAATGTGTCACGGAACGTCACATTTACCTCAGAAAAACACATTCGTGACCATGAACTCATTAGTCGGCTAGAAAAATTAACTCTAGAGAGGAGCATTTTGCTAAATATATGCACCATATAACAGATTTATTCAAACATTGTAGAACAGTAAAAATTATAATGAATGTCACATTTTTGTGACAGCCACCATTTAAATGTTTATATTTCAAAAAACGAATTGGAGTAGAAATATAATTATGTAATTGTAACTATTATTATAAAAACTTGTGTAATTTAAGCATTTGTTTGTAAAACAGTTCATTTTAACCTTATAGTAATGTAGTACCAACTGACTCTCATGTATATTTTACAGCATTAGTTGAGAGATTTTTTTTCCTTGAGAAAATTTGGCTTGTACTGTACTTGATATATATCCAAAATAATCGTTATCGAATCGAAAGCTTGTGAGTCAGAATCGAATCAAATTGTGAAATTTGTGTCAAAACCCAGGCCTATTGTTGCTGTTCCTGGAGACTATATGTATGTATGTATTTATGTTATATTATATTTATTCAGTTGTGTTTTAAACATACTGTCTGAAATTAATTGTTGAAGTCTGCCAGAATTAAATCTCCCTCTAACATCTGATCTGTTTGGTGAGGTATTTGCTTATACTTGATTTCAGTTTCATTCATTTATTGATAAGCACTAGCACAGCGGTCGTCCCAGATCCAAAATCCTGAACAGTTCCATTTTGATTGATTAATTAATTAATTTACTTATTTCACTTAAATTGAAAACTGAAAGAGGCAGTTGTTTCATATGTAATTTTATTTTTAGCATCACATTAGGCACATATAAGTATGAACATTAATTAACATGTTTAATACATTAAAAATAAAAACGAAAAGGAGGTCAGTTGAAGTTCGAGGTACGCTGCTGCTCCACTTGCCTAGACTGGTTTTGAGAAACGTCTCAGGACTCTTATTTTGGTCTGCCGGTGTGACGTCATAAGGCTGCGCTGCGCTTCTGCATTTGTTGTGATTCGACTGAAGAAAGGTTTGTGTTTTTATACACTATAAACAGATTTGTAAATGTAAAATTGCTTAATCGTTATTGAATGTGACACTGTAATATTTTACCTAACATTAACGAACATTATTTTGTGCTTGTAAAGCGCATCCGGACAATAGAAACAGAAGACATGCATCTCATTTCGCTCTCCCATCAGTTCAGTATAAACAAGAATTTGGTCACTGGCAAGCATTAAAATCAGATTTGCATCCTGACAGACCCGCCCACTGAGGCTCGTACTTCTGATTGACATGTGAACTGGCCAACCAGCGATCGGAAGCTATAGCTGCTCTCCCTAACTTGCTGTAAAACGTATCGCTATAGAGTGGTGGAACTATGACGTCACTTTGTAGGCAAAACCCCGGAAGCGAGTTAGCATTTTAGCACTTCCGGCTCCATCGTCCCAGAGTCAATGGGTTTTCTGAGTGGAAGTTTGGTTAAATCCCTAAAATAAGGTCCGTGGTTCACACAGGCTCAAGATACTTTCACTTCTTATTCTACGACATAAAACACACCAGTTACACCCCACTCGTGATTTTTTAAAAACTAACGTTTCTTTAAAAAGATGGTTGCTAACAAGGAGACGTCATCACGCCGAACAGTTTATCAATTTACAGTACTTTCCAATCGTAGTGTATAATTTATAGTACAATTAATTGTACAATAACCAATTAATAGTTCACCGCATTTTATATTGTTGTTTGACAATTTAGATTTTTTTTTGCTTTGCCCCGAAATGCATCCGAAGTCTTCGGATGGAAGATGCTCGTTTTATCGCTTACTGATGCGGAGACTGGGTTCGCACCATGAGCTAAACTCATATTACGATTATTCCATGTAAACACCACATTTACCGGCTTAGTCGCGGTGAAAGTGAAACTTTACCGATGCACCGTGCTTAAAGCCACGCTAAAATGAAATGTTTACAGCCACATGAAGCAGAAAGATTGAGTATTTTCTAGAAGCAAGGATATAATAACATTTTGTGTACCCATCCTAACAAAATAATTGCTGAAAATGTGGTACTTTATTCACTAAAATAAGTTTAATCTTACCATATCCAAAAACTCGCTCACTCTGCTGTTATTTAATAGATTAAATGCGCTAGAATTTTATCGAATAGTACGTGGAGGCACGTTTTTAATTATAATATTCATATTAATCAAAGATTTATTCACTTTTAATGCACCTTACTTCGAAATGTACAGAAATACGTGCTCTAGTTTTGTGTTTATTCCAGTTTATATGAAAAGGTTCATGTAGCGTGGATTGAAATTCAGTAAATCCTTTTCACTGAACGTGTTAAAAATAAGTTTGAATAAGTTGTCGGGAACGACTGTGGTGCTGTAGTTCGTTTATAGCCTAAGTTTAGCTTTTAAGTTCTGGCACTCTTATTTTGGCTTCAAAATTCATCAAAGTTATATTATTTTGTGAAGATTGTCAAAACGTGTAAGTTTCATGAACTATGATTGAACACCGAGCTTATTTTTTGCGATAATGGAAAAATCCCATTGGCTTTTTGTGGAGTGGAGTGCGATGCTAGCAGCCGATCCGCATACAGTGTGACGTCATAGTTCCCCCACTCTATAACACCGATTTTGCCATTTGACAAGTTAGGTTATTTGTTACCGAGCACGGTCAATGTGAAGCAACAAATATAGATATTTAATGATAAGAGAAATCCTAGAGCGATTATATGAACGGTTTGGTCAGCATGGTATGTGGCAGGGCAACAATTCAATGAACAATAAATACATAAGTGATTTAAGTTGTAGAGACAATATTGTCTTTTTTTTGCTCTATTTCGCTAAAGTAAATTGTTCCAAACAAAGCCATGTTGAGCGTCTCTGCAGGTGTTTCCTTACTGAATCAATTTGCGTTTAGAACAAATCGGGTGAGTCAATGATTCGCTGATTCATTCATTTTAAAAACAGTTTCTTCGTTCCTGAATGAATCAGTCGTTTTGAAAGAATCAATTGAATAAATGACTCGGTGACTCACTTATTAAGAGTGGCTTGCCGCCACCTATTGTAATTTTAGTTTCACATTTAAAAGCGTAATTCTTTTTTTCTGTCATTTAATATTTTTTTATATTTAAAACATTAATCTTATAACATTATTTATGCAATTTGCAAGTGTTAGAAATGGGGAAAAAAATGTATAGAACCTTTCATGTTTAATTAGGCCTATACTTGGACTTTTAAAAATAAATAAATAAATAGTGTCTCCCTTACTAGTGCGCTGACTACTGAACTAGGGAGCTGATTGAGACACCCCAGAGATCTAGTTTGGGTTTATTATCTTTCTGTTAATTATCCTGATCTTAAACACACAGAAACACTCCTGCTGAAGCGACTGAGAAGACACACTATTATAAAGATGGCGTTTATTAAAGAGGAGAATGAAGACATAAAGATTGAAGATACTGAGACACAAACAGGTTGGTTTTCAATCTCAAAGCTGAACTCACTCATTTAATCCTTATTAAAATGTCCAGCTCTACAGAAATGAGTGATATTTTTAAAGAGTGTCTTTATTAGAGCGGTTTTATTTGACATGGAGCAGGTCAAGAACACGGGAGCGAGTCAAGATCACATGACCACAATAGATGTGTGACGCCAGGTTCACACATACTCCATCTGCAGTGTGTATGCGGTGCATATTTCTTTCTGCGCCCATGTTAACGGATTAGGCCCCGATCAGACAGAATGTGTTTTATGCAGTGAGAGGCGCCTTTCTTAATTGTTTTCTATTGGCAGTGAGCGTTTTGCGCTGTTTTCGTGTTTTTGTAGGAGCGCCCTGAGCGTCTGAAGTTGAAAAAAAAATCAACTCTGAGAGGAAAAGCACTCTACGTCATTTGCATTTTTTCCATTGTCCAATCGAATGAATGGAGAGTGCTGGCTTTCTCGGGTTACCTGGAGCTGTATTTTTAAAGTTTTTGCTAATTTAGCAGTTTACTTAACAGCAAACCTAAGATTTTAGAGCACTTGATTAGACTGACAGGACAGCTGATTCGGTGGTTGCCTAGCAACATGAAAAAAACGCAGCTAAATAAAAAATAAAAAAGTCAGCGTGTTGTTCAGCTCTCTTCCAATAGTGTCCGTGCGTGTTGTTCAGCTCTCTTCCAATAGTGTCCGTGCTGTCAAGTCAATAATATTGCCAAATATTAAGTGTCTCCAACTAAACAAGATAAAGGCAATGGTGGCAAGAAACCCAAACTCTCCTCTGGCCAGATGAACCAACATGGTGTGGTTTCATTCCAGGCTGAACCAGATTGTGGATTGATGTCATTCAGAACTTTCATCCAGTTCCTTCCGCTTGCATATTGAATACATCACATGGTGAAGGAGTCGAAACTGGGCACAAAAGGGCTGTGCATTAGTATGATTCTCGTGGTCTTTGCTGATGATTTGTGCTGATGGCCGTCTAGTTGAAGAGGTCTTCGCAGGGGATCTGGTTGTCATGATCTCCGTTGACAGATTTGAATTATATAAGTGTGTTATGTGTAAACCAGGTTAAAGAGATGGGTCTTTAATCTAGATTTAAACTGACAGAGTGTGTCTGCCTCCCGAACAATGTTAGGTAGGTTATTCCAGAGTTTGGGCGCTAAATAGAAAAAGGATCTGCCGCCCGCAGTTGATTTTGATATTCTAGGTATTATCAAATGGACGTGAAGGACTATAATGCGAGAAGAGCTCGCTCAAGTACTGATGAACTAAACCACATGTGTCGAACTCCAATCCTGCAGAGTGTAGCTCCAAAACACCTGGCTGGAAGTTTCGAGTGAGTCTGAATATGTTTATTAGCTGCTTCAGGTGTGTTTAATTAGGGTTGGAGCTAAACTGTGGACAGGACAGTGGCCGTCCAGGAACTGAATTTGACAACCGTGAGCTAAACCATTTAGAGCTTTGTAAGAAATTAGCAGGATTTTAAAATGTATGTGATTATTACTAGGGAGCCAGTGCAGTGTTGACAGAACCAGGCTAACATGGTCATACTTCCTGGTTCTAGTGTAAACTCAGCTGGAGTTTGTTTATTAAGTGCACAAAGCAACCACCCAATAAAGCAGGGCTGGGTAACTTCGGTGATCTTGATCAATATCTAGTGATCTTGAAGACATTGATTAGCTTGTTCAGGTGTGTTTGGTTAGGGTTGGAGCTAAACTCTGCAGGACAGCTCCTGCAATGAAGCATTACAGTAATCTAGCCTAGAGGTCATGAACACATGAATTAACTTTTCTGCATCTGACGTTGAGAGCATATGTTGTAATGTAAATATATTTTAAAATGGAAAAATGCATTTTTACAAATGTTAGAGATGTGGTTTTCAAAATAAAGATTCCTATCAAATAGCACACCCAGATGATGCCGAAGACTTTACGAATCAGTCATCAAGTGTTAGACAGTGTTCTAGATCATTGGATGCATAGTTTTTTGGTCCAATAATTAAAACCTCTGTTTGTTTTTTTCTTAAAAATGGATGGAGAGTAATTTCCTCATACTAAATTGTATGTCAGCTATGTATTCCCTTAGTCTTGTGAATTGGTAAATTTTGTCAGACCACAAATAAATATAGAGCTGAGTATCATCAGCCTTACAGTGAAAACTAACGCCTTGTTTTCTAATGATATCTCTCAATGGTAGCATGTACAGGGTGAAAAGGAACGGTCCTAATACTGAGCCTTGTGGTACTCCATACTGTACTTGTGATTTACATGATACCTCTTCATTCACTTATACGAATTGATGATGGTCAGATAAGTACAATTTGAACAATGCCAATGCAATTCCACTGACACCAACATAATGTTCGAGTATATTGAAATGAATGGTGTGGTCGATAGTGTCAAGGCAGATTTTGCTGTGTAGAGTATATGTTCTGTATTCATGGTCTTTGCCATTTAATCTAAATCAGCTCCAAAATGCAACACTATTCAGAGTATATTGCAATAAAATATTTCCTAGAATGCGTTGTTGTTGTTGTTTACATAATAGTACTGTTTTAATGGAAAACAGTTTGGGTTTAACAAGTATTTGTCTTTTTTAACTGTAGACCTGATGTCACTGAAAACGGAGAGTCAAGAACTGAATGAAATGGAGGATCAGTATGAGGAACATCATGATTTCATAACTGGAAAAACATCCATAAAGACTGAAAAGACGTCCTCACGAAAAAGACCCCAGAAGACCAAATCTAACACCTGCCATCAATGTGGAAAGTGTTTCAGTAATCATCGAAATCTTAAAGTCCACATGAGAATTCACACTGGAGAGAAACCCTACACATGCCAACAGTGTGGAAAGAGTTTCAATCAAACAGGGAACCTTAAAAGCCACATGAGAATTCACACAGGAGAGAGGCCTTTCACCTGCCTTCAATGTGAACAGAGTTTTAAACAAAAAAAAGCCCTTCTTTCCCACATGAGAATACACACCGGAGAGAAGCCATTCACATGTGATCAGTGTGGAAAGAGTTTCACGCATAAAGACACCCTTATTTCCCACATGAGGATTCACTCAAGAGAGGATTGTTTAATATGTCAACAGTGTGGAAGACGTTTCGCTCATAAAGTAAGCTTCAAGACTCACATGAGAGTTCACACTGGAGAAAACCCTCACACCTGCAAACTGTGTGGGAAGAGCTTCTCACGAAAAGGATCTCTTAAGACTCACATGGACATTCATACTGGACAGAAGCCATTTACATGTGCTCAGTGTGGAAAGAGTTTCAGACGTCAAGTGACTCTTAATTACCACACGAGAATTCACTCAAGAAAGAAACAGTTTTAGATATAATGACCTAAAACGCCTTAACAAGCATGAATAAATCACTCTTAGTCTTTTTTTTTTTTACATTAAACAAGCCTTGAGACTCACACAAGACTGGCACATGGTCTCAGTGTCGAAAAGAGTTTTACAGATGAAGGAAACCTTAATATCTTCATGGAGAGAAGCTGTTCATATGTGACCACTCTGAAAAGAGTTTCAGATATAAAATATCTCTTAATTAGCATGAGGATTCACTCAAGAGAACTGTTTTATGTGTCATCAGTGAGAAATGAGTTTCACATACAGAAAACACATTAAAGGGGTTATATGACGCTGCTAAAAAGAACATTATTTTGTGTATTTGGTGTAATGAAATGTGTTTATGCGGTTTAAGGTTCAAAAAACACATTTTCCACATACTGTACATTATTGTTTCTCCTCTATGCCCCGCCTTTTTGAAACGCGTCGATTTTTACAAAGCTCACCGGTCTGAAAAGCGAGGTGTGCTCTTATTGGCCAGCTATCCAGTGCGTTGTGATTGGCCGAATACCTCAAGCGTGAGACGGAAATGTTACGCCCCTCACCATACTGTGATGATGCCGTGTCCCGGCCGGAGCGACGAGACAAAAACATTAAAACCCATTACAAACGAGGCATTTGTTGCATCCAGTGGGGACATAATTATGGATTATAATAACTTATACTGTCTTTTTATGCGTTGCGTTGCATCGCGCCGCGTAAACATAAAACCATGTCTGCATTTGTGATCGGAGAAATGACAAACAACAAGCGCTACTCTACACTGCTCAAAACTCTCGTTTGAATCATCAGTGGCAAATCCTTTAAATGAAAACGTACTTACAGGCTGTGAGTCAGCATTAATTGTCAGCATAGACTGTATAGGGTTAGAATGCGCGCCGAAGGGTAAACCGGGGGATTGAATTCACCGGAACACCGGCATTGTAAGCTACTCTCCCAGGAAACAAAGGCCAAACAAAGTAGTTTCGCTTTCACAACGAATCACACGGCGTCTTAACGACATGGCGGCGGTGGCAACAATACTACAGCGAGAATAAAAGTTACGCCTTCTTTCTTTGCGTGCACATTTGGGCGGCGTTATGCAAATCTTCCCACACAGTGATGTAGACATGTGGGGGCGTGTTAGAACGAGCCGTTTTAGGGGGGCGTGGACGAGTCTTAACTTTTATAAAGAATATCTCTTTGGATTTGAGACTTTAGTCTTTGCAACTTTAGGGATCTTATCTATTCACGAACAGCTTGTAACACTCCAAAGAGAAAGGAAAACTTGAAATCGCATCATATGACCCCTTTAAGAAACATGTAATAATTCACACCAGAGAGAAGTGTGCCATCACAAGCTAGACAGATTTTAAGAATAAAATGGGAACAAAAATAAATTTTTTATTGGCAAATTAAAAAAAAAACATTGAGATCAGTTACAAGTACAAAGCCATTCACCAGCATCATGCAGATTAATAACAAAACGTCTTACAATACACGTCTGAAAAGTAGAGATTCTTATCAAAAACTCCCCTCATTTGACTGATGGTGCTGAATTTATAATCATATAATTCTTCATAGTTTTATTTCTTTTAGCTTTTAATCAGGGAGAAGCTTGAAATTGAACATGTTCCTGTTCTACACTACAGAGCCATACTGAACAGAAGCTGAAAATGTGTCTCTAGATTTGATTCCTGTTGCATATTTTTGAAATCTAATCACAACCCAACTCCATTCTTATGTTTGGACTTCATGTTTTGTGGAATAACCCTGTAGTAATCTGATTTTCTAAATGCTTAAACCCCAAACACACACACATTAGAACATCATTACCATGCAAACTTAAGTAACTACAGTAAAGTACAGAGTCACCCACTTATCCAGACGCTCACACTGGTTCTGATCCAGGATTCCCATGCGGCTGTACTCTGACACCAGGTTTCGGTATCCTGCTTTGTAGTAGCCTCGGATAGTTCATCGGACAAAACGTGGCACTGAGACTGAATGCTTTCACCTGAAATTACACACAAAGAATGTTGTTAAGTGCAGCAACATGACAGCTCATTTACTCTTAGACTATCAGTTGTGTCATGCACGCTTGTATTATCTCCTTTGTTGGTACGGCACCCAATATTTGTGCTAGACCTGCCGAGTACATAGTGAATGCATGAAAAGTCCTCACCCCTCTGTCCTGCGTGGCAAAGTGCCAGGTATAAGGAGTCTGGTTGACGACTGAAACCTGGGCACCCATTATTCACGATATCCTGTTACATTAAAATATTTCAGAGAACAAACAATGATCACTCTTAACAGTCAAAATTCGTCTAAACACACACAGCCACCAAAACCAACAATTCTCTCCTCACAACAAGTAGAATACCATTTTTTGAGCTTCGAAGCTTTGGAGGGAGGGGGCTGAACATATTCTTCTCTCTAATAAAGGCAGGAATCTCTGTGTGTCTGTCTGTCTGTTTGCATTTTTATTATGTTGAGAATAGGGTTGTGACGGTGAGGAAATTTTCCACCGGTTAATCGACGCGTGACAACACCAATAATACCGGTATCACCGCGGGGGCGGGGCGTTCCCTCTTTTTCGAATTAGCGGCAATTTGGCGTCAATTGCTTGAATGCAACAACAAAATACAAAGTCAAACTCACATTAGCGTATATA
>NW_015631827.1:18487-28899 GCF_001515625.1 Sinocyclocheilus rhinocerous
ACTACTTATAAGTGGTCTTTGACCGCTTTAAGTAAAGTAGCATAAGAAAAATGGCAAGATATGAGACTTATAATACATTATAACTATGAGAAATATAATCCATTGTAAAAGTGGATGCAACGTGTTCATTGTGTTCAAACTTGATGTGCTGTTGTGGTAGGCCAGTTTCAAATCGCATATTTGGCACACTGCCTTTGTCTTGTCCTCACTCAATTTAAAGTGCTCCCACACAGCTGAGGTCTTCGGCACTTTTGTCTTCTCTTCCAGATGAACTGAATCATGATGTTCATGACGTTCACTCATGGGCGATTCATATTCAAGCGCGAATGAGAACCGTTTCGTGGGGAATGCCAGGTGTTCGAGAAAAAAAAAGAATGTTCGAATCTCAAAATTGAAAATCGAATGTCAACCCACCGAACGAATATTCGAATATTCTGGTCCAGCCCTAACAACAACACAATGTGACACCAGGGCTTTTAAGGTGTGCCTGGGATCAAATGCACCAATCAAGATGGGCCAGTCATTAGCCTGCAGGAGCCAATCAGCACTGTATCTGGACACAAACACTTCCAAAACAAAAGAGAGAAAGAATCGAGAGAATACAAAACAAAGGGTTGTAACACCCAATCAGTGCCCAGTTATCTCGTGCATGGGGTAAACAGCAGGAGGTAGCAAGACATACCGTATAGAGCTAACAACTATCCTCAAGCAAAGTGGCAAGGCAGGGACAATCTTTAAGAGGCCATACTGATGAAAGTGGGAATCTGTATCAGCCCCTGAAACTTAGGGCAGAAGAGGATGACCCCATTTTATTGAAATGGTTAACAGATCGCAACATTGCATACACAAGCCCTAAATCACAGAATGAAATCCTGAACATTATGGCCAATACTATAATCTGAGGAATTGCAAGTGAGATTAGGTCTCCAGCCCTTATTCAGTTTTCTATAATAGTTGATGGCACTTTTATTGTAAACTATTTCAAAGACATTGCAATAAATAAATGGTTTTGAAGAAGAATATTTTGGTCAATTTAGTCAAAGACTATAGAAAACCCAAGACGTGTCACTCGTATAGTTTTGAATGCGGAAAAATGCAACGCGTAATATGGCGCCATGGCTTTGAGATCACTTCCCGTCACGCAAATGTTGTGGAAGATGCAACAGGCACCAATCACCTTTGGGGCGAACAGTGGCCTGATCCCCAAGGCCCTCAAGAAAATGGCATGCCAGCACGTCTTTAACATCCCGAAGGTGCGCTCCATGATGTTTCTTGCTTGTTGTATCGGGCTGGTGGTGTAATATGGCCGCTCTATCAAACAAAGCCCGCCTTCTGAGCAAAAGAGCCAATCGCTAATCGGTAAAGTCAGCGCATCACTGCAGCTGCCGTTAGAATCCCGGTTGCTATAGAAACAGTCAGCGTTCAGAGATGTGCGCTCAGGACTGTGTATGCGCACTGGCTGGTCTAGCCTGAAAAATACGCTTTTTTAATGCTATTGGAGCATAAGGAACAATATTTATGAGGCAGTTGTTGTCAGATTTCATTGGTGATTTCAAATTTAATCGTAAGCTTGGTGAACAGTTTTGGAGAATTTGATGTATAGAATGTGATCATCCAAAGGTCAGTGGTGTTCTGGAAAAGTGTGGACATAAGGAGCTGTTGTTCACATCAAGGGAGTGGAATAAGTTGAAGGAGGTGGTGGACGTCAGTGGATCACCATCAGTGCTGTTGTTCCATTGGTTCTTGCTCTAAATCACCACTTGGAGAAGCTGAAGTCACAGGTCTGCTTCTTAAGTGGCCTAGTCAAAAGTTTGCAAGCATCCCTCGTCAAAAGATTCCTTGAAATATTCATCAGTGTGAAAATGGCAAGTGCTAAAGACGAAACCCCTGTACCATTTTCAGACCCAGTCTATCTAAAAGCGGCTGTCTTGGATCCAGCGTTTTCACTGCAGTGGATGGAGCACCATGTGCTGGTCAGTCCTGAAATCAAGGATTTATGTGGTTGCACAAAAAGTGAAGGGTAAATATCACACTTAAAGTCTGTGTAAAGGCAATTCCGAGAATTGTTTCGAAACAAATTCTAAATGTTAGAAATGTTTTGCAGAAAGCACGTTACAAAGACTGTAAACTATGCAGTATTGATTTGTGTTATGCAGTTAGACCGTTAAATAGGTTTTCACCATTTTTATGAATTTTGAGCGGGGCTGAAATCATGTCTCGAATCTCGATGATGCACTGGAGCCACCGAGCATGGCCCCTCGCCTAACACTAGAGGTGTGTTCGACTTGAAGAAGCGCTGCCCAGTCCGATCAGTGTGTGACATCAAAGTACAGTGAGAGCTATAGAGAGCAGACGCTCCTTATGCTGTCGAATCGCTATCACGCTGCTTTGTTGTCACACACTGATCGTTCTGCGCAGTGCTGCTTCAAGTCGAACACACCCAACCGTGTTAGGGGCCCCGCAATAACCTCCAGGTGCTGAGTTGCGTTGTCGTATCATGTGTCGACTATTGCCAGAGATATTGTCAAACGCATCAAATATTGGCAATATTAAGAGGATTTAGCATTTCCAATTAATGTAGGCCTGTTACCTTGTTATTATTATTATTATTATTATTAGCAGGGCCGTGCAGAGACCTTTGGAGGTGCAGGTGCTCAAAGTATAAAAGGGGCACATGGAGCACGGCTTAAACCGCTTAAACACATTGCATTACACCAAATAATGTTCTTTTTAGCAACATCATATGACCCCTTTAAACATTCAAATTTGGCTGGGTGGCTAATAACACATTTTTATGTAGTGTGACAAACTCAGAACACATATTTAATATTGCTTTACATGGACTCTAATGATTTTTTTAACCTTAATTTCAACTAAATGATTGAAACAATAATAGATTTTCATTGTAATTAACTGCATAATTAGCAACATTGTAATAGTTATATTTGCCTGTTCTTTTCTTTTCTGCTGTGAATATCCTTTGCCAGATTTAATCTTGGAAGATGCTGCTGAGTTTGTGCAGGCTACTTGTTTTGAGTCTGAAGATCAAGGGTGTCAGCAGCCTGAAGAAGAGACAAAGGAAAAACACTGGGACCACACCAGCACATCAGTTAAGTCACTATCTTGACTTATCTGAAGGACAGAATGCCCTGTTGTTCTGGGCTATGAACAGGAACACCCTTCCAGTGGCCATCAGGGTCTTGGCAGTGCCTGCCTCTAGTGCCCCAGTAGAGCGCGTTTTCAGCCATGGAGGCATCATACTACGACCCCATCGCGCACAAATGAGTGACAGACTTTTGGCCAATTTGATCTTTTGCAAATGCAATGCACCATAGGGCCCAGAAAAAAGAATAATCACTGTTACGGACACAAACATTCATTCATTCCTTCACTCACAAAAACTTGTAGTATAAAGTTTGGTTGCACAGTTTTTAAATGATCTTCATGAGTTTGTGTGTATCCATGTTGCATGTTTGGCAAGTATGGTAGCAGTAATTTCTTCTGCATCTGCATTTCTTTTCACATTAAAGTTGATGACTTGCAACTCGACTTGGACTTGCCTTTCTTGACTCGGGACTTGACTCGAGACTTGAATGCAAAGACTCGAGACTTACTTGTGACTTGCAAAACAATGACTTGGTCCCACCTCTGAGATGTACTATAGTAGATATAGTATATCTTATGTAAGGTACAGATTTTTTTTATGTCTGTAAAGTTGCTTTGAAACTATGTATGTTGTATACAAATCAAATGGACTTGATCTCATTATTGGGGTTGTCTTCAAAAACACAAAACTAAAAAAACTGCCACAAAAACAGGCAATTAAAGTGATTTGATTCGGATTAAAAAGCAGCTGCTTCAATAGGATGACTATAAAAAGGGGTGGTGGAGAAGCTCATCCTCAGACAGCTTACTGTAAGGTGCATCACTGTGTAGGCTACTTGGCTATTGTGTTTGTTTGCTTGATTAACCCATGGATCCAGACATTTCCAAACAAATTACTACTTACAAAACCTCAGGAACATACCCTGATGGTCTAACAAAAACAGGGAAAAAACACTTTCAGAAAGAAGGTAAGATGAATACAGCACAGATAGCCTCAAGTGTCCATTTTGTAAGAGAAAAACTGTAAGAATGTGGATATTACATTGGATAAATGTTGGTTTCTTGTGTATTTTATTGTTTTACTAGGTTACACAACCCTTTGTACTGGTGGGGATGTACGTTATAGGTGAACTCACAGCTACTGGAAATGGAAATCAGTACATCTTGTGTTATAGTAGACTACCTGACGAAGTGGCCCCAGGCATAGCCACTAAAAAACAAAACGGCAAAGGCATCAGTTCCATGGCGCGGAAACTTAAAACTGCTTACCTCAAGCTCTTTCGCAACTTCCTCTTTTTTTCAGCACATATAAAAAGTACAACTGCCAAACTGTGCTTTTGTCATGCTCTTTTTGTTCAAGTTGAGTGGCTCAAACACAGAGTATAGAGGAGCGTCAGACAGAGTATAATCAGAATGAGACTTCTGAGATCTAACAGCCATGACCTTATTTCTGAAAAAACTTTCCAAAACGTTCGCAAAGGGAAACAGAAGGCTCAGGGAAAAGTCAGTGGTGGGATAAAGGACGTGAGGTTTGTGCCGATTTTGAGTGCTCAGATCAGAGAAGTATTTGGACTCAGAAGCCTTAGCTGCCCTTTGGAACATAGTAAGAAAATTTTTCATAATATATATAAAGGCCAATTCACACGGCACCGACAAACGCCAACAGACACGATTTGGCATCGGATGCTCAACTTTAAGCGAACTTATTCCCGAGACATGTAGAGCCATCTATCAGGTTCTCAAAGAAAGACATCTTAAGGTATGCATTCCGATCCTCACCACTTTGGTTTAATCAATATGTCAATTTATAATTACCTTGTTGCAAAGAATAAGCGGGAATCCGTTCTGTTCTTCTCGTTTGAAGTATGCGCATCGTTATGGGAACTGTCCGGTCAGGTGGTGCTGAACAAAGCCAGTGCGGTCAACGCTACATAGTTCAATAATAGGGTCAGCGCTACCCTTACGAAAATTAACCAGGGTATTACTGCAAATAAAATACGAATGGCAATCGATACGCCAAAAAATAAACAAATAAATATGATTGGAGATCTGTGATTTAGGGACTACAACGGATGTAAATATGGAGCTGCATACTGGCTTGAAGAAGGGCGAGGGGACAGTATTTGATGTATTTCAAATTGTATGTATTGTAGGTGGTGTGGGTCTTCTATTGATCTTAACTGATGCTCTATATACTGACAAAAGGCATATATGCTGTCATTCTTGGGTGGCTGCAGATTCTGGTGCTTCTTTGTCAGGACTTTAAGGGTTTCATTTATTGCCCCAAGAATGGCAAGGTCTTGGGCTTGTGCAGGATCAGATGAATATCTTCTCTTACTACGCCTTTTTTTCTCCTTTAGGCTGGACCTCTTCCTCCTTGTCTTCCCTCTCTTTTTCTTCCTCCTGCTCTTTATCATCACCTCTGTCATCACCTTCACCCTCTTCAAGTGAAGTAGTAGTCCTTCGGCGTCTTTGCGAACAGATTTAGGTTTGTTTTTTTAACCACAATTCCTCTGCTACCAGAGGGAAAATATGGAAGATCTTCTGATTTGATTTAGTTTATTTGCATCGTACATATTTCTCCAGTAAAACACATAAAAAATTCTTAATGCATGTGCATTTGTAGGAGTTTCTCTTTCAGACACAACATTTATGGGAGGAGAATATTTAAATAAATCACGCAACGTGGTTTGCATGGTATTTGTGCCATAATTTAATGTCCCAAAAAAGCGTCTTAACTTATTTTGTGCTTGACATGCTGCAATAGTTGCTGTCGGAGGACAGAGAGACATTATCAGAATATCCAAGCACCATTATTTGTAATTTGCGCTGCTCTTGGTAGATTGCGTCGGTCATTATGGAAATGAGCTGCTGTGTCAGTAGATCACCAGAGAACTTTCCGCTCCCATCAATGCTTTTTAGAATTTCTGACTCTCTAATTTGCCCTATTTAGTAAATCTGGCCCTTCTCCTGCCACAACTGAAATGTCCCATACATGGCAGAGATCCACTCCAACACTCTAATGCTGTTTTCACTTATGTGAACCTCAAGGTTTGCTCTAAAAAGTCTTTCTACAGTGAGGGCACATGGAAGGCTTCTCTCCAGTGTGAGTTATTACATGATTCTTAAGGTGTTTCTTGTCTGTGAAACTCCTTCCACACTGATGACATGAATCTTCATGTGGTACTTGAGGGCTGCTTTATTTCTGAAACTCATTCCACTGTGACCTCACATAAACGGCTGCTCTCCAGTGTGAACTCTCATGTGCCTGTTTAGGATTCCTTTTTGGATGAAACTCTTTCCACATTGCTGGCAGGTGAAAGGTTTCTCTCCAGTGTGGATTCTTAAGTGTTCTTCAAAGTGTCCTTTTCGAAGGAAACTCTTTCCACACTGGGGGCATGTGTAGGGTTTCTCTCCAGTGTGATTTCTTATGTGCTCTTCATATTTTCCTTTTTGGCTGAAACTCTTTCCACATTGCTGGCAGGTGAAAGGTTTCTCTCCAGTGTGATTTCTTAGATGCCCTTCAAAGTGTCCTTTTTGGCTGAAACTCTTTCCACATTGCTGGCAGGTGAAAGGTTTCTCTCCAGTGTGGATTCTTATGTGCTCTTCAAAGTGTCCTTTTTGGCTGAAACTCTTTCCACACTTGGGGCATTTGTAGGGTTTCTCTCCAGTGTGATTTCTTAGATGCCCTTCAAAGTGTCCTTTTTGGCTGAAACTCTTTCCACATTGCTGGCAGGTGAAAGGTTTCTCTCCAGTGTGGATTCTTAAGTGCTCTTCAAAGTGTCCTTTTCGAAGAAAACTTTTTCCACACTCGGGGCATTTGTAGGGTTTCTCTCCAGTGTGATTTCTTAGGTGCCCTTCAAAGTGTCCTTTTTGGCTGAAACTCTTTCCACATTGCTGGCAGGTGAAAGGTTTTTCTCCAGTGTGGATTCTTAAGTGCTCTTTAAAGTGTCCTTTTCGAAGGAAACTCTTTCCACACTGAGGGCATTTGTAGGGTTTCTCTCCAGTGTGATTTCTCATGTGGTAATCAAGGTTTCCTTTTCGGTTGAAGCTCTTTCCACACTGTTGGCAGGTAAAAAGTTTCTTTCCTGTGTGAATTCTCATGTGGACTTTAAGGTTTCCGTGTTGATCAAATGTTTTTCTACACTGAGGGCACGAGTAAGGTTTCTCTCCATTGTGAATTCTCATGTGCCTATTAAGGCTTCCTTTTTGAGTGAAACTTACTCCACACTGCTGGCAGGTGAAATATCTTCTATTTCCTCTCTTTTGCGCCCTTTTCTGTAAGGAGGTTGTTTCAGTCTGTGAGCAACTAAAAGATTTTTCTTCAGTTTTGAAATCATGCTGATTCTTGTATTGATCTTCCTCTTTGATTTCATTCAGTCCTTCATTCTCCTCTTTAAGTGCCATCAGGTCTAAGGAAAAAAAAGACAAAAGTTAACCCCAGTTTAATGGTTTATATGTCTTGATGTCTGTTGCTTTGTGCCATCAAAACCAACATACAACTGGATCCTATACTCATTAAGCTACTGAAATAGGTGCTACATGTAATTTGAGAACACCTTTTCAATATTGCTAACTCTTAATTTTCTTAAGGACATGTCTCAAAAATTGTCAAGGAAAACGAAGGAATGTCTCAAAATTTGTTGTAACTACTTTCTCCACCCCATCAAAGTTCCATCCCAAACCTCTTCATGGTGTCGGGGATCAACTACGGGGGATCACGGGGATCAACTACACTTCGGGGCTAAACCGTAGGCTAAGGTCTCAACCATTCGTGGTTGAGCCCAGGGAGGACTGAGGGAAAGACCTGGCCACCTACCCTCGGATTATGGCCAAAAAACTTCAAAGAAATGCAAACAACTACGTCTTCAAATATGGCATCGGACAGTGGACCCTCCAGGCTGGACAGTGTCCAAAATGTAACTGGAGAAGAGCGAGGATGTGCTCCCAGTAGACCAGCTACTTATGACGTGGTTGAGACAAAACTTCCGGGACGCTCAACTGCTGATACCAACAGGATCGAACAGAACTGCCTGCGCTGCACCAAATCAATGAAAATTGGCACATGGAATGTATGTGGTATGGACCTTGGAAAGCTACAGATTGTTCAAAACAAAATGGACCGAATGAAGATTGACATTCTGGGGATAAGCAAACTCCACTGGATAGGATGGGGCTTTTTCCAGTTGGGGGACCACACCATCTATTACTCAGGAAAAGATACAGTCCGGAGGAATGGTGTGGCCTTCATTATCAGCAGATCAGTGGAAAATTATCAAACATTTAATGACCAGCTGATCGCCATCAGAATTCGAGGTAAGCCACTAAACATCACCATCTTGCAGGTTTATGCTCCAACATCCAACAGCAATATATGAAACTATCATTGAAGAATTCTATGCTGAAGTTCAGGAAGCAATGGATCAGACACCAAAAAAATATATTATTGGACTGGAGATTTCAACACCAAAGTGGGAAGCCATGTCGAATCTCATGTTATGGGCAGCTGTGGCTTGGGCGAGAGTAACTAAGCCGGAGATAGTTTAGTCCAATTTTGCCATGAGAACCAGCTGTGGATTACCAACACTGGCTTTAAGCAACCAAAACGGCGTCTCTACACCTGGCTAGCACCAGATGGCATATGATTATGATTATAATGAAAGAGTTTTTGCTTTGTTTTATTTTGTTAAGTATTAATTTAAAGCTTTCTATAGAAATATTTATCATGTCTGTGATGCTTGGTCGTTACTTTAAAAAACAACAGGCTCTCATACTAGGTTGTTCGAAAAACACATTATTTTTCACATATTTTACATTATTACAACACCTCTCTCCCCAGTCTGGCATGAACGGCTCCCATATTTCCTGTAGCAAATGAAGGCACGCCTTCTGAAATACGAAATGTGCTGTGATTGGTTAGCTGGGCCAGTGTGTGCTGTGATTGGTTAGCTGGGCCAGTGTGTGCTGTGATTGGTTAGCTGGGCCAGTGTGTGCTGTGATTGGTTAGCTGGGCCAGTGTGTGCACTGTCAAAGAAACCTGGGCTTCCATACCACCTCAGCAGTGCCACAAACTGATCACCTCCATGCCACGGCGAATTGAGGCAGTAATTAAAGCAAAATGAGCCCCTACCAAGTATTGAGTACATGTACAGTATATGAACATACTTTCCAGAAGGCCAACATTTCACTAAAAATGTTTTTTTTATTGGTTTTATTTTATTGGTTTTTGTTAAATGTGAGCCAAAATCATCACAATTAAAAGAACCAAAGACTTAAACTACTTCAGTCTGTGTGCATTGAATTTATTTAATACACGAGTTTCACAATTTGAGTTGAATTACTGAAATAAATGAACTTTTCCACGACATTCTAATTTATTGAGATGCACCTGTATATGTGAACCTGGTGTAAAAGGCCGCCTCACATACAGCTCACAAAATCAGGCTGTGTGTAAGCTATTGTGCAATAAATGCACAATTGTCAATACAAAATTGCAGTACATGATCAAACATTTAGATGAGATAAATATATATTTTCGAAAAATGTCTAAAAAATTCTCCCACTCCACCCCTCAAATTAAAAAAAATCCCCTCTCACAAAAGTCACCTAAGAGGGGAATTCATTTTCAAAAATGAAATTCAGGCCCTGAATAAATGTCTAAATGGAAACGCACTTAGTTTTTTTTATGTAACTGTAACGGATTACAGTTACTAGATTTTTGTATCCTGATTACGTAACGCCGTTACAAGTATTCTGTTACTCCCCAACCCTGCCTATGCCTTCCGCAGATGATATAAATACACATAAAAGACTTTCAACCAGCATAACAAAAAATGTTTTTGAACCAAATCACGACCTTGCCTTTAAAGCAAACTGAACCGAGACCATCTTTCGGTGGTCTAATGTACTGATAAAGTACGTTTTTTTTGTCATTTCAACAGTTCTAATTTGTGTCACTCACAAACACTCAAACAGTTTGATTAAAGTCGTCTATGATGCAGTTCATTATAAAAACCCTTTGTTAAATGAAGAACAAATATAGACAAACGTGCATTCATTGTATTTTTGAGTTCAGCTTTGAGAATGAAAACCGACCTGTTTGTTCCTCAGTATCTTCATGTTTGACTCTGAAAGCTTCTTCAATCTTCATGTCTTCACTCTCCTCTTTAATAAACACCATCTTTATAATAGTGTGTCTCTCAGTCGCTTCAGCAGGAGTTTTTCTGTGTTTAAGATCAGAATAATTAACGAAGTAAAATAAACCCAATCTAGATCTCTGGGGTGTCTCAATCAGCTCCCTAGTTCAG
>NW_015631827.1:30871-45382 GCF_001515625.1 Sinocyclocheilus rhinocerous
AACTGTAATCTGAATACATAGTTTTTTTTATGTAGCTGTAACGGATTACAGTTACTAGATTTTTGTATCCTGATTACGTAACGCCGTTACAAGTATTCTGTTACTCCCCAACCCTGCCTATGCCTTCCGCAGATGATATAAATACACATAAAAGACTTTCAACCAGCATAACAAAAAATGTTTTTGAACCAAATCACGACCTTGCCTTTAAAGCAAACTGAACCGAGACCATCTTTCGGTGGTCTAATGTACTGATAAAGTACGTTTTTTTTGTCATTTCAACAGTTCTAATTTGTGTCACTCACAAACACTCAAACAGTTTGATTAAAGTCGTCTATGATGCAGTTCATTATAAAAACCCTTTGTTAAATGAAGAACAAATATAGACAAACGTGCATTCATTGTATTTTTGAGTTCAGCTTTGAGAATGAAAACCGACCTGTTTGTTCCTCAGTATCTTCATGTTTGACTCTGAAAGCTTCTTCAATCTTCATGTCTTCACTCTCCTCTTTAATAAACACCATCTTTATAATAGTGTGTCTCTCAGTCGCTTCAGCAGGAGTTTTTCTGTGTTTAAGATCAGAATAATTAACGAAGTAAAATAAACCCAATCTAGATCTCTGGGGTGTCTCAATCAGCTCCCTAGTTCAGTAGTCAGCACACTAGTAAGGGAGACAGAGTTAATGTGGTTAATCTTAGTTAATAGCCTTAATGACCTAGTTATAAAAAAAACAAAAAACAGCAATACAATTTAAGAGAATGGGGAGAAAAAAATTACACTCATTTTTTGTGTTTAAATTTGGTATTTAATAACTTGTAAATCATTTTAAAATATTATACTTTCATGAAAACATTTACAATTGTTTTTTTTGTTTTTTTAAAGCTGTCATTACACGTTTGTGTTTGTTCTCGTTGCATTTTGAGCTGCAGGAGTCGGAGATTCGAATCACTGAATCATTTTGCGAAGCATTTGATTCAATTGACTCGGAGTTGGGAAAAGCGCTGTTTCTCCATCATCACTGCTTTACAGTGACTGAATTCGCGTGTATGATGAACTGATTCAGATATATGGAGCGACATGAGACGCATCTTTTCTGTTAATCATCGTACGGACGCGCTTTACTCATAAAAACAACGTTCATTCATGTAACTAGATAAAGTATTACAGTGCTACAGTCAGTGTAATTACGCCATTTACATCGCTTTTAAAAACTATACCATAACGGTTTGTAGCAAACGCTTTAAAAGCTTAAAAACACCAACCTTTCTACAACCGAATTACAACAGATGCAGCAGCGCGGCCTTGTGACGTCACGTCTCGAGACCAAAATAAAAGTCCCGTTCAGTCACAAATCACAAGAGTGCATAGAAATGTGTTCATGTTTTTTTGCTTTATCCCTTTAACTTTCATGTGTATTTTTGAGAGCATACGTGAAAATAGAGGAAGGGGGAAAAACACTTAAATTACTGTAATTCCGGAATGTTTCAGAATACAGACTTAAGTTTGGTCACATTTTGTGGTAGATTATTCTTGAAGTGAAGGTTTAATTTAACCTCAAATTCTGCAAAATCCAGGAGGGAGGGCTGGCAAAAAGTAGCAGACAAATTAAATGCAAGTGGTGACCATGTTAGATGTTTTTATCACTTATTTCAGTTTATATTTTTGTATTTTAATACTTTCATAAATACTTCATCATCTTTAATGTCAGAGCCACCACGCGACCCACTAGAACATGGGAACAAGTAGAAGTGAAATACAAGAATATTCTGCAAAGTGGTAATCTTTACTACTTTATACTTTAAGTCAAGGCAATCCATCACTACTCAATTCAATGGATTTACCATAATTAAAGTGAAAACTGCTCAACTTATTTACAGCTAATGTAAAAATATGTCGCCATGAGCTATGGATCTAATTTTTTAGAGTGTAATGGCATTGTGTTTTCCCCTTTTGTGCAGTTTTACTCAATACACCAACACGTTCACCTGTTCCTGAGCAAGTGCTGGCTGAAGCATGTGCAGTAAGTGCACTTTTTCTAACTTTTTTTTACATCAAAAGGGAAGAAAGTGCGACACTTTGTCCTGTGCAATGGAAACAAATGGGTATTACAGTGACGAAACCCTCTCAGATGACTGTCTTTTGGAGGAAATACTTATAAGTGCACTAATAACTTCATTTGTATCTACTCAAGAGCCTATTATTTCTGAGTCCACATCTACAGAAAGGCCTACAGAAGAGTCTGCACAGAGAGGTGATACAGAGGTGTTGTACTTTTCCTTTTTATTTTGGTTGGTTCTTCAACACAAAATATAAGAAATATAAAAATCCCCATTTGGCGGCAGTGGGGGTTTCTGCTTCAGTGCTAAGAAGAACTTTTGGATGACAGACTTAACAGAACAATGCCGTATGTTCCAATTTTAAAGTTTTTACAACTGCTTTTAAGTAACAGTTACATTCTTGACAGCTTTAGATAATCAGTATTGGAATTAGGACAAGAAGGAAAGGTCTACACGTCTTATCGGGATGGTATGCATTTCAAGTGCAACAATTTTATATCAGGTAGCGAATTGCGAATATTGCTGAAATGGTATGTGGATGATTTTGAGATCTGCAAGCCGTTTGGCACATCCAGAAAAAACCACAAGATCTGTGCTGTATATTGGATTCTCGCCAAGTTACCACCAGGTTATAATTCGTCACTGTCTTCCATATATTTGGCTGTACTGTGCAGATCAGACGATGTTCAGACGTATGGATATGAAAAAGTCCTTGCTTCTGTTTTGGAAAGCCAAGGAATTTTTATTGCACAGCGTGGTTGTTTTGTTGAAGGCACCGCGCAGACTGCCAGAGCAGACAATTTGGGAGCACATGGCATTACTGGATTTGTAGAGTTTTTCCAGTGAATACGTGTGCCGGTTTTATACGGCACAAAAGTCTGAAATTCAAGAGAAGGAAGTATGTTCGGATGTTTCTACTCTCCGAAGCAAAGAGATCAGCAGAGGATACTGAAAAGCCTCAGGGTATATACAGGAATCATGGAGTTAAATTTAATACCTTTTAAGACTCTTTCCATACATTTTAAGACCTCATCGCCACTCCAAGTTTTAACCGGTTACATCGGCAACACTTTAACTTACATTTACTGTATATTGATTGTAAGATAGCACAACTAAACAGACTTGCTTTGTGATAACTCCTTATCAATGCAAAAGCGGACACAGAAATCGCGGGAGCGTGCGTTAATGGTCAGAAGTTCAGCGAGAGCGGGATCAACAAGCCCCGCGCTATCACACAGCGGCGCAGTCAGTCAGTGAGCGCCGTAACAGATGACGTCTATAAATAAACTACACAGAACCCCACTATTCGGACAAATATACATAATGAAAAGATGATACAAAATTTAATACCTTGGAAAATGGCATTTAAGACTTTTTAAGGGCCTTAATTAACTCTAAATTGATTTATCAACTTTTAATACTTTTTAAGACCTCGCGGACACCACGGAGTAGCATCGGCCCGCATTGCTTTCAGTGTGGTCACTGGGATGATATTGTTTTAGGTGATGGAATAGGTTGGTTGTGTTGCCACAGTCTTGGTTTTCACCGACTGACGACATATTTTACAGATTGTTTTAATCCTTTTCTGTCAACAATTTCATCATCTTTCGATAACAACTCGGTTATTTTCACTTCCGTCGCTGCTTCCACTAATTTTTTGTCGTCCTCGTGTCGAGTTAGCTTTGCAAAGTGCAGCAGGAAATGTATTTTGTACTTTGACATGCACATTAAAAGCTGCATGCTGATTGGCTGTTGTTGCATATTTCTGCTGTGTGATTGGCTCTTAGATTAATCCATATAGAGTAAAAATGTCCAGAGCTTATCATTGTTATCGACATAAATTTTATCGCGATTCGATATGATATCGTTTACTGGCCCAGCCCTAAGCCTAACACAGTACATGTAGCTAAGTTTTTTATTACAAATAAAAAGAAAACCAGTAGATAGAACAGAAAAAGAATAGGGAATGCTAGTGTTAGAGGGTCTCTTTTTTTAAATAAAAATAAAACAAGATAGAATAGAAAACTAATGGAGTGCCAGTGTTAGAGGCTCTCTCTCTCTCTCTTTAAAAAAAACTAGTAAGAATAGAAAACGAATAGAGTGCCAGTGTTAGAGGCTCTCTCTCTAAAAAAAACTAGTAAGAATAGAAATAGAATAGAGTGCAAGTGTTAGTGTTTTTTCTTAGAATTAGACTAGAGAGTGCTAGAGTTAGAGGATGAAATGAAGTTTTACATTTACTGTGTGCAAGGACTCAGTCAGCCGTTTTAATTTCTTGAACTAAGCCACCCGCCCCAGTATACAAATCCTTAGAGAAGAGTAAAATGTCCTTCCAGATGAAGGATTGAGCTGACCCTGCATGTCTTAAACTTTCCATGCACTCAGGCGAAAAAGAGGGACATAACCACTCAAGACAACTGTAAGAAATGGCCAGTAGATAACATCAGTCTCTTACTGGGAAACCACCATGCTGGTGGTAATGTTTCTTTCCAGACCTGTAGTTTTGAATGTTATGATAGTTGTGAATTATTTGTAAGAGTCTAGCTCTGGAAGACTGTTACTCTTTAGTTTAACTTAGCACAGGGGTGTCCAAACTCGGTCCTGGAGGGCTACTCTCCTACAGAATTCAGCTCCAACACAAATTAAACACATCTGAACCAGCTAATCAAGGTCTTACTAGGCATACTAGAAACTTCCACTCTGCCCACACTGAGGGCTTATGTATGGCTTCTCTCCAGTGTGAATTCTAATGTGCCTGTTAAGGATTCCTTTTTGAGTGAAACTTATTCCACACTGTTGGCATGTGTAAGGCTTCTCTCCTTTGTGAATTCTCATGTGGACCTTGAGGTTTCCATGTTGACTGAAACCCTTTCCGCACTGAAAGCAGGTTAAACAACTTCTAGTTCCTATGTCTTTTTCAGCTCTTTTTCGTAAGGAAGTCTTTTTCGTCTGTGAGCAATTCAAAGATTTCTCTTCAGTTATGAAACCATGATGGTTCTCATACTGATCTTTCTCTTCCATTTCATTCAGTACTTCATTCTCCTCTTTAATTGCTGTCAGGTCTAAAGCAAAAAAAAAGAAAGAAAAGAAACAATTAAAAGACAAAAACATTTAAACATGTAAAACATCAAAACCAACATGTGTTGTACATCCTTATACACACTTAGCTACTGAAAGAAGTGTTGCATGTAATCTCAAAACATCTTTTAAATATTGTTTCAACATTTATTTAACTGATCAGTATTGGCTAGCCCAATCCTTTATTTTACGCCAGATGTCATGCAAGTGTCATGCAGTAGGTGGCAGTATGCACCTAGGTTTGTCAATGACCATTAAAAAGAAAAGACGACACTCAAGAACTAGTGAGGTCTATTCTAGAATGTTCAAGAACTAGTGAGGTCTATTTTAGAATGTTCAAGCTTCTGTGTTTTTAATTAGATTTTCATGAGATTTGGGTTATTTTTATAATAAAAGATATTTATACGAGAAATGCTAAGTAGATGCAGTGATTAACTACTTATAATGTTGTTGAAAAATGCTATTTATAGCCTATTATATGATCAAAACCCACATTAGATCACAATCAGAAGTATTGACAAACACTCAAAGTGGTTTAAAGTTAGTTTTGAGTAAAAGTGTAGTATAAATATTATAAATTGTCTCATGTATCTAGGGCTGGGCGGTATGCCCGTATATATTGTTACTATGGATTAAAACCGTTAAAGATTTTGCTATATTGTTTATTTTGCATTATGCAAATATATACATTTACCTCAGAAATAAACGTATTCGGTGACCTTGAACTCCAGCGTTTCCCATACATTGATTTATTTGTGGCGGACCACCACAATATCAACACTGACCGCCACAAATAGATTTTCCAAAAGGCGAGTGTAAGTCTGTGGGAAACACTGAACTCATTAGGCAGCTAGAAAAATGAACTCTAGAGAGGAGCATTTTGCTAAATTTAAATTTAATTTAAAGTTAGTTTCATAACTTTAATATTACAAAAACTTTCAGTATATTTTAAGTGTTTGTATACAAAACAACAAATTTCAACCTTTCATATTATTGACTCTCAGGTATATTTTTCAGCATTAGTTGATTTTTTTTTTCCTTGAGAAAATTTGCCATGTCCTGTACCTGATATATATCCAAAATAATCAATATTGAATCGAAATCGGAATCGAATAGAAAGCTTGTGAAGGATAATCGAATCGAATTGTGAAATTTGTGTCAAAACCCAGCCCTAGTTTCTTATTTACAGAACTGAACACGGAAGTGTAATGGACTTTCATCGTTGGAGACGGGGCGGGTTATGAATGAGTAATATGATTGACAGATGAGCAGCGAATTAGCTTCCTCTGAGTCAGAACAGTGATCGCAGAAGAGAAAACACAGGCAGCGCTGCTAATGCTAATCAGTATATCACTGGAAAATGAATGAAAATGATGATTTTGTCTGAGCTATGCATTTTAGGATGAAAACGCACTAGTGTAAACATAGCCTAAAAGATGTGGAAACTGAAAACTATTTTAACTTTATTAAAACTATTTGCACAGATTTATTGTGTTGGTTACATTTTGTTCCTTTGTGCTTATCGTTGGAGACGGGGCGGGTTCTGAACAAGTAATATGATTGACAGATGAGCAGCGAATGAGCTTCCTCTGAGTCAGAACAGCAATCGCAGAAGAGAAAACACAGGCAGAGCTGCTAATGCTCATCAGTATACCACTGGAAAATGATGATTCTGTCTGAGCTATGCATTTTAGGATGAAAACGCACTAGTGTAAACATAGCCTAAAAGATGTGGAAACTGAAAACTATTTTAACTTTATTAAAACTATTTGCACAGATTTATTGTGTTGGTTACATTTCCTTTGTGCTTTGTTTTGTTCCTTTGTGCAGTGGCTCAGGAGCTGAGTCGGAGTATGTAAAAGTGTCAACAAACTGAAAAAATAAAACAAAAGTTTTTTGAGGTAATGTAATCTTGTTAAAATGGATTTCATAAAATTGGCATCGAAAAAAGTACTGCTCAGGAACCAGTATTGAAATCAAGGTATCGATAACGAAAATTTTTGAACGATACCCAGCCCTAGACGTGTTAGATGTTAAATAGAGTTAAGCACAATAAGCAGTGAAGAATTTAATGCAGTGTTTACGCTGATTGACTCAGCATGCGCATATTGTGTTATTTTACTTTATATTATGCTATTTACTCATTATGGTATTATCTTAAAATTATGATGCATGGTCATGAAAGTAATCAATATACTGATCAATATGTTGAATTATTCTAATAGTGGATGTCTTAATACAGATTGTATGTATGAGGGCCCTCCCATTGGGCAGTACTGGTAGATTATACCATGTAAACATAGCCTAAAAGATGTGGAAACTGAAAACTATTTTAACTTTATTAAAACTATTTGCACAGATTTATTGTGTTGGTTACATTTTGTTCCTTTGTGCTTTTTTTTGTTCCTTTGTGCAGTGGCTCAGGAGATGAGTCCGAGTATGTAAAAGTGTCAAACTGAAAAAATAAAACAAAAGTTTTTTGAGGTAATGTAATCTTGTTAAAATGGATTTCATAAAATTGGCATCGGAAAAAGTGCTGCTCAGGAACCAGTATTGAAATCAAGGTATCGATAACGAAATTTTTTGAACGATACCCAGCCCTAGACGTGTTAGATGTGCCAACCAATTGGAGGCGGCAGAATAAAAGTTTTTTAAAAAGGTTGATTCGGCCAAGTTCCACCATTAAAAATGGACCAGGTGGGCTAGTAATAAATTGTGGCAAACCAGACAGGCATAGCCAATTAAAAATCGGAACTACCAACTTTGGTAAGGGAATAAAATGGACGCGCGGACAGAGGATTAGATGCGGTTACCGTTATCTCGGCTTTGTTACTTTGTTTAATAAAAGTCTTATTTTGACATCTGGAACTCTGCTTCTCGAGCTTCATTGACTACATTGAAGAAATTCATCATTGGCTCCGCGACACGACACGCACAGTAAACACCTCTCACAGACAGCATGCGATCGCGAATTCGGGACGTGCATGATGTTTAACTAAGTTATTAAAGGGGTCATATGATGCTTTTTTAAAGATCATTATTTTGTGTATTTGGACTTAAAATTATGATGCATGGTCATGAAAGTAATCAATATACTGATCAATATGTTGAATTATTCTAATAGTGGATGTCTTAATACCGATTGTATGTATGAGGGCTTTTCCATTGGGCAGTACTGGTAGATTATACCATTGAACTTAAATAATCCTATGAACGTTGGGTGAATTCCAGAGTATGACAGGAACATGTAAACAGATTTGATGAATGTCTCCTGGGATCACTGCCAACCAATAGGAGGCAGCAGAATAAAAGTTTTTAAAAATGGTTGATTCAGCAAAGTTCTACCATTAAAAATGGACCAGGCTACCAATTTTGGTCAAAGAAAAAGGTATAAAATGGACGCGCGGACAGAGGATTAGATGCGGTTACCGTTATCTCGGCTTTGTTACTTTGTTTAATAAAAGTCTTATTTTGACATCTGGAACTCTGCTTCTCGAGCTTCATTGACTACATTGAAGAAATTCATCATTGGCTCCGCGACACGACACGCACAGTAAACACCTCTCACAGACAGCATGCGATCGCGAATTCGGGACGTGCATGATGTTTAACTAAGTTATTAAAGGGGTCATATGATGCTTTTTTAAAGATCATTATTTTGTGTATTTGGCATTTTGGTCAAAGAAAAAGGTATAAAATGGACGCGCGGACAGACAGCTTTGTTACTTTGTTTAATAAAGTCTTATTTTGACATCTGGAACTCTGCTTCTCGAGCTTCATTATAAATCAGAATCAGAAATTAACTGATTTCCACAGGGGCATTTCTTACTTGAGGGCAATTTTATAACTACCTTATTAAATGTATCTGTGTTTTGTTTTGTTTTTATGTCAAATTTAACCAGTTACTTCAATCAATCACAACACTATATAGACAGTTACCAATCTCATTTTTACATCAACAAAAGCCATCTTTACACTGCAAAGGTGTAACATCATGTACACATATTTAAACAAAATTGCATAGTATACCATATATGTATGAGCTCAATCTTTGGTAAAAAAAAAAAAATTGCGCCGTTCTGCCATTTGGGGGCGCTATAAGACAGAAAAAACATAAATTCAGCTATAACTAGGCAACCGTTGGTCTGATCGACTTGAAAATTGGTATGCAGCGTCTTGGTCCAAAGTGGCACAAGTGTCTATGAGGACATTCGCATATCTTAAAAAACATGGCCGCCATTGGCCAAACAAGTTTAAGCACCTATTAAACAAGGTTAATGGAGGTCAATCGGAACAAATTTTGAAAGAAATCGGCCACTAGTTGGTGCTAACGAGTTTTTTTGGCTCTGTAATCACGTGTTGTTTCACATATTCACACAATATGCATATCATTTGATAGATTTCCTCAATGCACAACTTTGCCTCAAGAACCATTGCTGTCAATCAAATCGTTCATAGGTGGCGCTATAACAGTCATAACTGGGCAATTCCACAGTTTAGGCCTAATTGCAAGGACAATAGCCTGCAAAATCAATCTTCATGGAGAAAGCCATTGTCCTCGGGTTAACATCCTGAGAAAATCTGGGGTACAGCTGTGTGAAAGGCAGGATAAATCTGGCAATGGTAAACTAGTAAACTTTGATCAAAGTTGAGTTGATGTAAAATTTAACGTATGTAACATGGACGGAAAAACAGTGTAAATTCAAGCAGAAAGTGTACTTAATCTAATTCAGTTTAATAAAATTCTGGTTGAATACACTTGAAATTTATAATTATGTGTTTAATTATATGCTCTGAACACTACAGCAAACTTAATTTACAGAATAGCGGTTTCATTTCTTGAATACACTTCTTAAAATTAAGAATCTGAAATATGAAAGATGACTGTTAGTCTCCATGTTCATGTCAATTACAAAATAAGGATATTATCTTCTCTATGATAGGCTGCAATTTACATAGCCTGATTTACAGAATATGATGCTGCATGAATGGTGGCCTACATAGTATTTGGAAAAGTTTTTTCATTTCATATTAGGCCTGCCGGTGTGTTCCTTTTAAAATAATGAATATAGGCTACTTCAGACATTTATTAGGCATGATGTGCTAAATATGATTTGGAGAAATAATACACAAGACTATAGGCTATTGCTGAGCTGTGGCTGTTGGCTACACTTGCACTCAGGAAATAGTTTGACTCTTGACTGGTCAATTAAGTGAGGTAACGCTGAATCGCATGATAGGCTAATCGACCAATACAGGCAAGGAAATGAGCACAAATTCACGGTACGCTCTAGCTGCCATCAAACGGAGCTCCGGTGGAATTGAAAGTAAACTCGCGCATCGCCTGTGGCCTACATAATTTGGACATGATGAAGGTACACTTGACAGGCTGTGGAGCTTCATTTTACCACAAAGCTAATGTTTAAACTAGCTTTATTGTGTGCCGTCAGTGCGGAAAATCTGCGTGTGTTCCTTAACATTATAGCCCAGTTCACTGTTGTTTAAAAACCTATGCGATTAACGCCGACAGTTTATTCTAATGGCATAAGTGAGATTGTGTTAACGCACTATTAACGTGTTAACTTCGACAGCCTAAGCTATATTCTTACGAACATTGGACAGAAAAAAAAAATCATCAAAAAAAAATTACAAGATAAGGATATTATCTTCTCTATGATAGGCTGCAATTTACATAGCCTGATTTACAGAATATGATGCTGCATGAATGGTGGCCTACATAGTATTTGGAAAAGTTTTTTGATTTCATATTAGGCCTGCCGGTGTGTTCCTTTTAAAATAATGAATATAGGCTACTTCAGACATTTATTAGGCATGATGTGCTAAATATGATTTGGAGAAATAATACACAAGACTATAGGCTATTGCTGAGCTGTGGCTGTTGGCTACACTTGCACTCAGGAAATAGTTTGACTCTTGACTGGTCAATTAAGTGAGGTAACGCTGAATCGCATGATAGGCTAATCGACCAATACAGGCAAGGAAATGAGCACAAATTCACGGTAAGCTCTAGCTGCCATCAAACGGAGCTCCGTTGGAATTGAAAGTAAACTCGCGCATTATGGCGTTATTTTAATGACAAATGTCGAGAGCACATTATTGTAGCGCGAAAGCACATTAATATAATGCGCGAGCGTGAATCTCGCCGCTTGCGCGCGGATTTCCTTTGCTCTGACACAAAACCGGACGCGCGTGCTCAGATACACGCTGCTCTCGCCCAGAGTGTGTGCATGCACTTAAAAACGTGTCTCTCCTCTCACTCAAACTGTGTCCTGTGAACTCTCAAATCTCTCTGTGCTCATGCGCTATAGATATTAACTCTTTTCGCACCTGAATTAAACAAGTTGTCAAAAGTTATCATTATGCACTTTTAAAAAGTAGCCTAGTCTCAAAACAGATTTGTGCAGGGCCTTTCCTTGATTTTTAATTGTTGTATATTTTTTTGTTTTAACAAACTGGTTATTGTAGCTACTTTGTTTTACTATATCTCTTTTATGTTTGTATTTTGATCTTTTCTGCGAATGCACATATGCATCTCTTTGTAAAGTAGGCTACTTTGTATACACTGTTTTAAAAGGGTTATATTTGGTCTCCAAATCGTAAGTATGGGTTTAGGGAATAGTGCATCTGACCCATATCTAAATAGTTCTGTCTTAAATCAGAAGATTTCAGATTTAAGATTCAGGTGCGAAAAGAGTTAATATCTATAGCGCATGAGCACAGAGATTTGAGAGTGCACAGGACACTCCGGGCGAGAGCAGCGTGTATCTGAGCGCGCGTCCGGTTTTGTGCCAGAGCAAAGGAAATCCGCGCGCGAGCGGAGAGATTCACGCTCGCGCATTATATTAATGTGCTTTCACGCTACAATAATGCGCTCTCGACATTTGTCATTAAAATAACGCCATAGCGCATCGCCTGTGGCCTACATAATTTGGACATGATGACGGTACACTTGACAGGCTGTGGAGCTTCAATTTACCACAAAGCTAATGTTTAAACTAGCTTTATTGTGTGCCGTCAGTGCGGAAAATCTGCGTGTGTTCCTTAACATTATAGCCCAGTTCACTGTTGTTTAAAAACCTCTGGAAAAGTCAGATTTTCATGATATGTCACCTTTAACAGATGTGGGTTGAGTAGCCAAAAACTGTACTCAAGTAAAAGTACAAGTACTTATAGAAACAATTACTCAAGTAAGAGTAAAAGTAACAATCCTAACAGTCAATTGAGTAAGCGTAAGCGTAAAAATCCAATGGAAAATCTACTCAAGTAGAGAGTTACTAGTTACTTTGGATATATATATTATATATACTGTATATCAGAAATTAATGGATTTCCACAGGGGCATTTTTTACTTGAGGGGAATTTTATAACTACCTTATTAAATGTATCTGTGTTTTGTTTTTATGTCAAATTTAACCAGTTACTTCAATCAATCACAACCCTATATAGACAGTTACCAATCTCATTTTTACAATCAACAAAAGCCATCTTTACACTGCAAAGGTGTAACATCATGTACACATATTTAAACAAAATTGCATAGTATACATAGCCTATAAAAATAAATAAAACAGGAACTGCTTAAAGGGTGAAGCTGCAAAAAAAAAATCATTTCTGATTATTGCTCTTGATATTGTAGTAATGATCATTAATGTCGATTTATGAATTGCTTTTTACGGATTAGACAATCAAGACTTCACATTGGTTATTTCAGTAGCATGAAAAAACGAAACTGTTATTCAAACCTGGGAATAAATCTTTTTCTTCTTCTTAAATGACATGTGGCCAAGTATGGTGACCCATACTTGGAATTAGTGCTCTGCATTTAACCCATCCAAAGTGCACACACACAGCAGTGAACACAAACACACCGTGAACACACACCCGGAACGAAACGGTTATTCAAACTGGGAATAAATGACGTAAAGAAACAGAAGCGCTACATGACTTTCAGTCTAAAACTGAGCGGCACACTGAACATCTCCGGAGTTCTCCGCGGAGACGAATCAAAATGCACCTGATTGGATATTGCATTCATAAGCTCAACAGAAACGTGTGTGATTGGTTATAATGCTCAAAGCTGAAAAAAAAAAAAAACATGTATAAAAAAATCTTTGATGCATTGTGAGCAAATCTAAACGTAATGCCAATCAACACTTTTCCTTCATTTTCATTTTTCGCTTTAATCGCGACAGTTAAAAGTAAAAAAAAATACAAATCAATAAAATAACCACTTTTATTGAAAGACAAAAAAACTGGACAGAAAATATATTAATATTAAATATCAAAATAGGCCTATTTTTTAAATCAGTTCTATGTAACAGAATCAGATTTAACTGAATTTTTTGCTTAATTATCCAAATAATGTATAGTCCTATAAAGCTAGTATTATCAGAGCATGTGAGCAGAGCATAGTGTCACGAGAGGGTAGCGTTGTTTTACCAGCATTGCCCAGTACAGCTGTACTACATACTACAAAGAAATGTCCTGTCTGAGCATTATTTGAGCGGACTTTACTTTTCCGGTGAGCATGAGCAGTAAGTGACTCGAACCCACAACCTTTGGGTTACAAGTCCGACTCTCTAACCATTGGGCCACAACTTCCCCCCTAAATGACGTAAAGAGAAACAGAAGCGCTACATGACTTTCAGTCTAAAACTGAGCGGCACACTGAACATCTCCGGAGTTCTCCGCGGAGACGAATCAAAATGCACCTGATTGGATATTGCATTCATAAGCTCAACAGAAACGTGTGTGATTGGTTATAATGCTCAATGCTGCAGACCGCTTTCAGAAGGAAATCTGATAATCTACTATAAATGAAATGCCGCTATTGACACTTTTCATTTCACTTTACACATTTCACATGACAGTCGATCTAGCTTACCACTACTACAAAGTATTAACGTTACGTTACTTAAATGAAATCAAATGTATAGGCCTACCTGTGGAATCATTCACAGACAGCACACACATGGTGTTCAACTAATAAAGATCCCCATCGCATGCCAACAGCAGAATTTGCAGATTTAGCTTCAATTGACTGAAGGTCTTTATGTTCTCCCTGTTCTTAAATTTCCCGGTACGAATGAGAAACCCCTTCAGACGATTCAGTGCGTGCAGGGAACTGAACAAATCATTCAAAGTGATTCGCGAAACAATTCAGACCGTTTTGCAGGTTTGTTTCTTGAAAAGAGTCGACTCAAAAGAGTGATTCATTCGCGAATGTGGTATCGTTCATGTCCCAGATAAAAGAGACAGTGCGCTTGGAATAAAACGTGTTTCTTAACATGTATTGCATAAAAATTAAGTAACGAGAGGAACGTCGCCCAGTGTAGCGAAGTAAAAGTACAGTTTTTT
>NW_015631827.1:45636-61668 GCF_001515625.1 Sinocyclocheilus rhinocerous
GGGCCCGCCCACTCTAAAGCGGTACTGAACTGCAGTGGAACGCAAACCGAGCCGAACCGTTCCGTGCCGTGCTGAGCCGTGCCGAACCGAGTCGTACCACGCAGTGGAAAAGCGCCATAAAAGTACTTAATTACTACTAGGGTTGCAAAAAGGTGGAAAATTTCCAGTAAATTTAGTAAATATTCCAGAAATTTTGGAAAGTTTCCGGAAATTTACCGATGATTAGGTGAAGCCGTGGGTTTCAGTTACAAAGAAATTATAATTTTCCAAGCTATATTATTTAGAAATCACAGAACAGTGTCTGCTTTAGAATGAGCAGAAATGCAGAGGAATAGGTTTAAAAATAAATTTTAACCAATGATTGTTCAGTTCTTCTTTTTTTAGGATGTTCATGTAATGACGTTTTCCCTCCCAGTTAAGAAAACAGCATTTCCTCACTATAGCGAGGAATTACAAGGCCTCTTCACGTCTTTATAACTACCTTTATTTGATGGCAAGCCAAAGCAGCAGCTGACGGGCATTATATGTGTATGCAAATGTGTTATAAGGTGACGCAGCTACATCACGGAAGTAATAGCTGGACTACAAACGAGATGTTTCAGGTGGTTGTCTTCTGTTGGAGAGAGTGACGGGTCATTCATGAACAGTTCGTTCATTGAGTCTGTCATGTGACGAATGAATGCAAATAAATAACTTCTCTTTGGTTGCAGTACAATGATTTTCTAATTCAGAATATGATCGAGATCGTGTAGGACATGCTCACCTGCTTAACTTGGAAGCAGGACCTTCTAAAGGACTGAGGATTATACACTACTAGGGTTTTGTGTCATTCCAATCACAACCTCATGCCGACATTCTAATAAGAATCAAATGAATTCAGAATGAAAACCTACCTGTTTGTTCCTCGATTTCTTCTCGTTTCAGACTGACAGTTTCTTCGATCATTATGTCTTCACTCTCCTCTTTAATAAACTCCATCTTTCTGTGCGTTTGAACACTGTCATGATTAAGGTGAGAATAATTAACCGAAAGTAAGGTAAACCCAAACTAGATCTCTGGGGTGTCTCAATCAGCTCCCTAGTTCAGTAGTCAGCACACTAGTAAGGGAGCCAAAACAAACCACTCAAAACAAGCATTACAAACGAAAAAAAAAACACAAAGTTTACATTAAATTAATTATGTTTTATATTTGTTATTGCATGACAATTCACATTCCGCGTTTTTATCAAAACATTTGCAGGGTTTTGTTCTCGTAGCATTTACACTGCGATTCGAAATGGAGTCATTTAGCTGCAAAAACGATTCGGTTTAGTTTTTAAGAGCTCCGTTTCTCCATCACTACTTGCTACGTAGCGAATTCGTGTTTACAATGAAGTGGTTCACTACATAGGGAGTGAAATGAGACGCAACTTTTCCGTTACTCAAGTGCGGATGCGCTTAACTAACACAAAATTACGCTCTTTAAATGTTAGGTAAAGTATTACGTTGTTAAATCCAATAACAGTTTACTCATTTCAAAGTGTTCTATAAAACTGTCTGAACGCGTTGTACTGATTTAAACACTTCAGATGATTAAAAACACAAACCTTCCCTCAGCACGATTACAGAAATTCACATGCAAAAAAATAAATTAATATGATAAGATAGAGGATTGACTCAAGGAATGAATCACAGATTCCCAAAGCTATAAATTAATATTTTATTTATTTAAAACTGAATCCCTACATAAATGTATAATATTTTAACCAAAGCATGCACATAACTTCTTAATGTTGCATAAGTGGGCATAAATGTTGTGATATTAGCTAAGTTAATGTTTTGAGAACAAAATACCTGGAATATCCAATGACACGTGTGGGAAATAAGTATTTCAATCCATACAGCATCACACCTACATATCATGCAGTTACCAACAATATGGCATTATGGTATTTATTATTAATGTCACTATTCTTATAGGCTATTTATATTAAACATGGGGTAATATAAATGAAATTAGACTTTTATATAGATTATTTCAGTTTCACGTGTTAAAGATATGTTTCATTACAAACACTATAGTTTATTATTATTGTTGTTGTAACTTTTGCCTGGTTCATGATCTTACTAATTCTACAGTTAACCCTGGATTCAAGAATTACAGTAATACAATAGATATAATTTGTATAATATTAATTCATGACTATACATCGTCCATCATAACGGTGACACATTTATACATAGAAAACCGAAAACTGTACATTTGTAAACTGCACAATTGTAAATACCATATTTGTACATTCATTTACTTCTGTATATAGTGCATGATTTAATTTACTGTTTTTCCTATGTATGTCTGCACTACGTCTGTACTTTCTTCTGCACTGGAAGCTCCTGTCGCCAAGACAAGTTCCTTGTGTGTGTAAATATACTTGGTAATAAAGCTCTTTCTGACTTCTGACCAGAGCCCAGTGTTGCCAATTTAGCAATTTTGTTGCTAAATTTAACAACTTTTTCTTCCAAAAGCACCTAGCAACAAATTTAGCCATTTAAAACATTTGGCAACCTTTGATAAGTGACTCAGACAATAAAAGGACACACATTTTCCATCCAAATTTCACAAACAGAGGAAACCAAAGATGCCTAGCAGTACACACATCACGTGAATTGAGTTAGCTGCTATTTGCAATTGTTCAATTTAATAATAATTGAATAATTGTTCATTTATGATACTCTTTGTTAGTAGCTTGTACCTGCGATTGTTGTTCAGTTAGTACACTGTAAGAAAAATGGAAAAAGATACTAGTAATTTTCCAGGACATTATCCAGTATCCGTTGTAACCCTGTAACCCGAAAACACAATGCGGAATTTAAAATGCAGGTAAAAAAAACAATACGGAAAATTATTTCATATTAACATAGTAGATCGTGGCCTATATTTACAGACTTTTCTTAGTGTAGCATACTAACTAACTCCTAATACTCTGCTTAATGCATAATCATTGAGAGTGTGTAGTATTACTAGTTTACTAGTTATTTTAAAAACTTAAATTGTAATCATTCAAAAATGTGTAAGTGTTCAATAATTCAATGTATTTAAAAATAGTTATTTATATTTAATTATATTGTGCATATTATTTTACAAACAAATCTAAATGAACATATACAAAATATAGTTTTTTTGCTGAGATTTGATGTCGTGACACACTTTTGCATCGTGATTACGCAATGACGTCATCGCACAATGACATGACAACGTCATTTAGCAACAAATCGACCTTCCTTTAGTAACTTTATCTGAAAATTAGTTGGCAACACTGCCAGAGCCGGCCCGACCTAATAAGCTAAATAAACGGTTGCATAGGGCCCCGTGTCAGGGTTCAGACAGTAATGCTCGGTATTCGGTCATAATAACTTTGATAAAGTTTCAGTCGCGCGTGTCAATGTTTGAAAATGAAGAGGCAGCACTATAAACTGGGGCTAAAAAGTGGAAACTGAATTGTGGGTCCGTCGCGACACGTTGGGTCCATTGCTCGCGGCAGAACTCGCGGCCAATCAGATCGCTTTATGCAAATATACTAGTGCAGACGCTAGCCAATCACGTTCGTGCAACACCAGAGAATAGCGGTATGTCAAAATGGAGGAAAAGCTTATTATCGCGGCCGATAGTCACCCGGTGCTTTCTGATCAGTCTTTATATACATACCGGGACTCGTACCGGAGGGACCAAGCCTTTGGTCGGCGGTTGGTGAATCTGCTGTGTATTGTGGTAGTATTGTATCCATTTACTCGGTTTATCAATGATTGACAGCTAGCGTAGTAAAGCATATAAATCGCAAAGAATAGCTTGTTTTTACTACATACGTCAATTGCATGATAGCATATCATGTAGGGTTCAAATTGTCACTATCCAGCAGTCAAATGCAGAATAATGAAATATTAAAGTGATTAGATTTTCCATTTCAGGGAATGGTTTATATGAAATATGCAGGACCAGGTGGAAGTCGTTGGGAGATGGAGCAGGAGCAAACCATGGAGGTTGCGGACAGGGGTAGGAAGAGAAAGAGACAGCATATGTCAGTTTTTGAGAAAGGACTGTTGGCAGCAATTGAGCCACTGACACAGCTCACCACACTAGCTATGTTTCCATCACCCTGTTTTAATGCGCGTTTTGAAGTATCGCATGAGAAACGAGTGATGGAAACGCCAAATTTTAAAAGGAAATCCCTTAATTCGCAAAAAAGTTTTTACGCTCGCTTGAGGTGGTTTTTGACTTGTGCAAAAAAGGGTTAATGCGAATAATGGAAGATGGAAACGCATTTTGCGAATAAATCCCGCATGAGCGTGCAAAAAAGTCACGAAAGGAAATCCCTTAATTCGCAAAAAAGTTTTTACGCTCGCTTGAGGTGGTTTTTGACTTGTGCAAAAAAGGGTTAATGCGAATAATGGAAGATGGAAACGCATTTTGCGAATAAATCCCGAATGAGCGTTCAGAAAAGTCATGTGACTTTGCGCTAAGGGACGGCATAACCTGACTAACCAGCGATTTAGACCGATTTAGTTGCACAGCCTCTGAAATGGAAATGGAAGGTCTGCGTTCCCAAACAGCTGACATTCACCTCCGAAAGCAAGACCGCATTTAGTGCGTTTCGTCTGCTCACTCAAAGCGCAAGTAATTTATTATATTTGAGAATTATTATATTCAGTGGCTTCTCTTACTTTTCTCAGTGATATTTAGTGGCAGTTTATCAGGAAGTGACGATTTTGTTCTCTCTTGACTCGTTGGATGGGAACGGTGCTTGTTCGCAAATGTTTTATGTGATATTCCAATGTTGCGCACAAGTTAAATTCGCAACTTTGAATGGAAACCCGGCTACGGTCACCTCAGATCTTCTTTCGAAGCCTCTTGCCCTCAATTCGCCGTCTTCCTGTGTCAAGGAGAGCAAGGTTGCGTTTTGAAATTCGTCAGCTGCTTTTTTATTTTTCTCTTTTTGCTCTACATTTAACTTTTTACACTCACGTCAGTACATTGTCAGTTTTCTCATTTTTTCTTCACATACTTATCTACATTTACACTCACGTCACTACATTTTCGTAATTTTTCTCTTTTTTACACCCACCATTGCACACATCAGTACATAAATATAAATACTACAATATTAATCTTACGGTTGTACTGCGTTTTCACTTGTTCATATAGAGCAGGGGTGCCCAAACTCGGTCCTGGAGGGTCAGTGTTTTGCAGAGTTTAGCTCCAACTAAACTTGCCTCAACACACCTGCCGGGAAGTTTCTAGAATGCCTAGTAAGAGCTTGATTAGCTGCTTCGGGTGTGTTTAATTGAAATTGGAGCTAAACTCCAGGACCGAGTTTGGGCACCCCTGATATAGAATAACAGCATTTATATAACAGCTCTTTATGGTTGTGGTTTCATACAAGGTATGTATTGCTGCGTTCAAGTCCTCCTGGGACGTTCGTACGTACGAGTTGACAAGTCGTAATTACGACGTCAGGTGCGGTCAAGTCAGTCTAGTCGGCACAAGATGGCGGTGTACCTAATTTTAATAAATTACAAGAAAATACAACAGGGTCTGTTAACTCTGCTTATAGAAAATGAAGAGCAAAGAATTCGCATCAGGTGTGTTTTGCGTTTTTAATATATTTTTTTAGACTAGGATCCCAGTATAACTGATTTTCAGCATCATGTTTCTCACTGACACGCCCCCAACTCGGAAACTCGGGGTTTAAAGAAAATTTCTAGTTTCCCCACTCGTAATAACGACTTTGTGGTGGCGTTCATACGATCTATCCGACATGACTTGAACGCACCTTATGGAAGCTTGTTTCCTTCATGGAGAGTAAAAAATAAAAAAAGGCAATTGCAACTTTATATCTCAAAAATTGGCTTTTTTTCTCAGAATTGCGTGATGTAAACTCACAATTGCAAAAGTGGAAAAAAATGTGTCAGAATTGTGAGATCAAAAATTGCAATTACCATTTATTAATATATATTTTTTTTAATTTAGTGGCAGAAACTAGCTTCCATAGGTATGTCTACACATAATACAATCACTTAAATATTTACCTATAGATGCCAGTTTTACAAATTATGAATTAATTAGTAGAAAACAGAGCTGAATGGGCAAAGGCTGTGTACTTTATGGCACATGGAAGTGAAATATAAAACAATCAGTAATTAAGGGAAACGCGTCTTGGGAAGCCAGTGGTTGGGCGTTGGCTGAAGATGCTGAGTTGTGGGCCGGTTGAAGTTTTGAGGCGGTCACAGACTCGAGGTGAACTCAGAGACACGGCGTTAACTTAATATTTGGTCACTTAGTTACAACCAATAGCTGCAGTTCTGCCTCCAACTCAAGTCTCTGTAAAATTATACAAAGCACAGTGGATGAAAAACATGCTAAATTCTTAGTGCAAAGAGTTGCTCCTAGTGACAAAATTCTAAGAAAATTCTTAGAAATGTGGGCGTTTCCTCTTAAAATTAAAGAAAAGATCCTAGTAAAGAAGAAAGTAATTCAGAAAGCATTTTAAATCTTAAAAGAGCTCTTCAGGACCATAATTGTTAGGAGTACTGACGAGGGCTTTTAAGAGGCTTAAGAGTTTCTCTAGCAGTGGAGAAAATCAACGAAACTTGAAGAGCGAGAAGAAATGCGTTGCAGACAACGCATGACAGTGAGTTAGTAAGACACTACACATTATATCGTGCAGTGATCAGATCATGTTTGTGACCGATATTATTAGAGACACGCTAACATCTCGGACACAGTTTAAAAATGCCATAGTGCCAGAAATGAAAGTAATCACTACATTAACTACGGCCACGTTCACACTCAGTTTTAGGGATTGACAACTGCATTTCCTTACAGGTGTGAGTCTCAAAATGTCCCGTTCAAACAGCAGCTTACAGTAGTCACCCCCATAAATAACTATATTGTGTGAACGTAACCATGTTAAGGACTCAAATACAGGACTGACAACCGTATTCTGCTGCTGTGTGTATACGTGGCTGTACATTATCATATTTGGCAACTGGAAAAATGCAACTGTGCAGCAGTGATGATTTGGGTCTGTCATAACCTTCTACAAGCATACATAACCTTCTATATATATACACACACACACACATAATGTCTGTGTGAGAGAGAGAGAGAGAGAGTACAGTAAAACAGGAAAAATTACACCTGTAATTTCAAAGTGAGGGTTTATAATAAACCCTAAAGCACTCTTTTTTTTTTTTTCTCCTTCTTGGACAACCAACCAATCACAGTCTTCAAAAGACTGTCATACGTAACAATGGGGTCAGAAAGTTCTCTTTTCGTTGCTTACAGTTGCTCCCCGATTAGTCCTGAATTGCTCTTAAGCTAAGACTCCTACGTAAAAACAAATTAGGAGCTTTCTGAGAGGATTCTTAGAATCTTTATACGGGCCCTGAGTGTTTGTATAATCCACACTACAGAGGAAACGCTGAAGCAGTGCTGCACTTAATGAGGTAATGAAGTGATTAATGGAGGATGAAGTGAGATAATGCAGAGGATGGTTAACCATGTGGAGAACCTTTTACCATTTATTTACAAAGAAGACTATCTAAAACACAGGATATCAGAACTGCTTTGCCACTAACACTAACATAATACTGGAGAAAAAGTGTCCAACGAAACTGATGGCTTATATACACTTGCAGGGAGTAATCAAAGGAACGGAGAACAGGTGTGAACTCATCAGGAGCTGTGGAAACAAACGAGGGGCGGGAAAATGGGAACACAGGAAACTAGTGCTGTGTCCCAATTCGCATACTATCCGTCCTAAATAGTATTCGAAATTAGAATTAGTATGTCCCAAATCGTAGTATGTTGAAATGAGTATGCCAGAGATTCCCGGATGGTTTACTGCTTCCGGTAGAAATTCGAAGTGCGGATCCGTGCACACTCTAACGGCTAATACTGCCCACAACACATTGCGCGGTGGACGAGGATTCGATTAGAACTACAAACGCATGAAAAGTGTTTAAAAACTACAATCATGGCAGATATGTGAGACCGACGAAGGACAGGTAGAGAAAGGGGTTTGAGTGATAAATAATCAATTACTAACCTGATGAAAAAATATTTATCGAATGTTATCCGCGTTAGATTTCATCTGCAGCAACACTGTGAACTTTTATAAAGATACGTTTGGCCATTAACTTTAAATGCATGTAAACACATGAGCAGAGTTCTCGGCATGATAGACCCGCGACTGGCAGATCAACGTGCCTCGTCACTTCTCTCCAATACGGTAGCAAATTAAATTAAACGAAATATGGATAATGTTAACTTTGACAAGATGACTGACAGGGTAGTTTAAATGGTGACAGGATGCACGTAACTAAGCAACAGAGCGGTCCGTTAAAATGAGTATGCCAGAGATTCCCGGATGGTTTACTGCTTCCGGTAGAAATTCGAAGTGCGGATCCGTGCACACTCTAACGGCTAATACTGCCCACAACACATTGCGCGGTGGACGAGGATTCGATTAGAACTACAAACGCATGAAAAGTGTTTAAAAACTACAATCATGGCAGATATGTGAGACCGACGAAGGACAGGTAGAGAAAGGGGTTTGAGTGATAAATAATCAATTACTAACCTGATGAAAAAATATTTATCGAATGTTATCCGCGTTAGATTTCATCTGCAGCAACACTGTGAACTTTTATAAAGATACGTTTGGCCATTAACTTTAAATGCATGTAAACACATGAGCAGAGTTCTCGGCATGATAGACCCGCGACTGGCAGATCAACGTGCCTCGTCACTTCTCTCCAATACGGTAGCAAATTAAATTAAACGAAATATGGATAATGTTAACTTTGACAAGATGACTGACAGTGCAGTTTAAATGGTGACAGGATATACGTAACTTAGCAAAAGAGCGTCCGTTAAAGACAGTTATAACGAAGTAGTATGTCCTAAAGTGTGCCTACTATTCTGCTACATACTCATAAGTATGTAGTTTTGCTTCACAAATAGAGTACGTACTTTTAGGGCATAGTATAAGAAGGCGAATTGGGACGCAGCATAGGTCAAATGAAACACGGTACTAGAACAAAACAGAACATACATGTGACAGTGTGTGTCGTGGAGCGAGTGCAATTTCCTCCTTTAGCGTTCCTGGCTGGTGGAATGATCTTCCTACCCCCATCCGGAATGCTGAATCCCCGACAGTCTTCAGTGACAGCTGAAAACTCATCTCTTTCATCACCATCTTACTTCATCTCTCTTAACTTAATCCCCCCGTCTAGCTTGTACTAATCTGAACAATGTCTGAAACTTTGTATACTGGTTTGTAGCGCATGCTGGTCAGTGCGCGAGGTGCTTACGATAGCACAGAGACGTGAGGGAAAATAAACACACAGACCTTAAGTCTGATAGAAAGACTAAACAACTGCTTTAATGTTGTTTTTCAGAGGCGATAAATTCACTGTAATAAACTATCGTTATACAAATACATAATCAATGTGCATACCTGCAAACTAGTCGCTTTTCGGGGAAATTCGCCGCTTTGAATCAGAAAATGTCATTTATGTGAATTGTGTAGATCCGAAGAGTTGTTTTTTTTTGGTCGGTCGGAGAGAAATTGCAAGCTCATAGACTGGAGTTCTTTTCCATGGACAACTTTTCGCGGTACATCGACAATTCTGAGGCAAGTTTGCTGCCAACGATGTAATGCTTTTACATTAACTTAACCTTAGGTAACTAGTTGCTAAAGTTTGCCAAATCAAGTTTAGTCTGTTAGTCAGTCAAGTAAGTTTGTTGTGATACATTTTTTCTTACGTTACCTCGTCAAACTTTTACCAACCCGTTGTTAAGGGATGGGCAACTGGCAGCCCGCGGGCCTCATACAGACCACAGAGTCTTTAAACATGGCCTGCTGGACCATATTATACTAGGATTATTAATTTTAAAACATTTGAAAAGTCAGTCACGAAAGATAGCTTTCAGATTATGATGTTAATACTAACTCTAACCAGGAGAGGTCGCTAGTTCCCCGCCGATCCCCGTTTTACAGCATAGTATGCGCACGCTGATGTGAACATTCAAATTAGCAAAAATAAACGAAAAATTAACAATAAAAATTGTGTTTTCCAGTCAAGATGGTAAACGGATTATTTTTTACCCAGTTCAAGGGGACACCCATATGTTTGGCTTGTTTGGAAACGCAATCTGTAGTGAAAGATTTTAATTTAAATTGCCGTTACTCCCCTGCTCACAACGAGAAGTATGAACACCGATGACGACAGAGTTGCACTTGCCTCAGATTTCAAAGGTAAAATCATAGTCAATAGACACGTTTTGCCAAATGCATGGCACTGAATTATGTTCTTGTACATTGTAAACGTTTATTCCTGGTAATATGTGGATTATGCTAATACTATTTGGAATAACTATTTTTTGAATAAGCACTTTTTAACTGTTCCCAAAGGTTGTGTTGAGGATGTTCTGTAGGATAATAATCACAAATAAGACCTCTGTAAATTTGTAATAAACAAATGTACAATGCAATTGAGATGTTTACATTTGATTGGTGGGATAATATTGCTTGTCAGCTGACAACAAAGTTTCCCATCTGAATTGGCAAAATTGCACAATATTCTTAGTTAATAAAATCTTCCCTCGTTAAAAAGTAAATTGAGTAAGACGGTGTAAAAGGAGAGTGTGGATTAGTAATCTGGCCCCTTGGTATAAAGGAGAAAAAATGCTGGCCCTCGTCACTATCAAAGTTGCCCATCCCTGATTTAAACGAAACTGGCTCTGGCGGATTATTTATATTTGCTGGATACAGTTGGAATCAGCCTTAACATTCTTATATGATGATGAAAAAGGAGCCATGAATCCAGCTGATATCTGGACAATTCTTTTTCAGAATGAGAGAGCTCAAAGAGGAGGATACTATTTATGTAGCACAGATCGAGTCAGGGCTGAGGTGCAGATAGCTGAAGGTTGAGGCCTGCTGGCCCAGAATTAAAAAAAAAATGACAAAGCAGGGTATGTAAAATGCAGCCTCAAAATAAATTAATCACAGCAACAAAGGTTCTCATGCCCACTTGGCACACTGCCAAACCGAGGTGCACTGGCAAAAAGTGTGCACTATAATGACGGTCCTTCCAGTTCCACCCCAAAGTGCAGTTGCTCCTATATGGAAGAAAATTAATGACAAATGTCTTTGAAATAAAAAAAAGCATGTTGAATTGCACTAACTGAAAAAATAATGCATTGCATTTACAGTGCTTGCATTCGGTGTAAAAGGAGAGTGTGGATTAGTAATCTGGCCCCTTGGTATAAAGGAGAAAAAATGCTGGCCCTCGTCACTATCAAAGTTGCCCATCCCTGATTTAAACGAAACTGGCTCTGGCGGATTATTTATATTTGCTGGATACAGTTGGAATCAGCCTTAACATTCTTATATGATGATGAAAAAGGAGCCATGAATCTAGCTGATATCTGGACAATTCTTTTTCAGAATGAGAGAGCTCAAAGAGGAGGATACTATTTATGTAGCACAGATCGAGTCAGGGCTGAGGTGCAGATAGCTGAAGGTTGAGGCCTGCTGGCACAGAATTAAAAAAAAAATGACAAAGCAGGGTATGTAAAATGCAGCCTCAAAATAAATTAATCACAGCAACAAAGGTTCTCATGCCCACTTGGCACACTGCCAAACCGAGGTGCACTGGCAAAAAGTGTGCACTATAATGACGGTCCTTCCAGTTCCACCCCAAAGTGCAGTTGCTCCTATATGGAAGAAAATTAATGACAAATGTCTTTGAAATAAAAAAAAGCATGTTGAATTGCACTAACTGAAAAAATAATGCATTGCATTTACAGTGCTTGCATTTTAATGCCTTGTATTTTCAGGGCTTACATTTTTATGGGCTGAAATTTAACATAGTTGTTCATTCACCCATCATTTCCCTGATGAGAACAGCCTTTGCTTTGGTTGGTCCAGTGAACAGTCTTTCTCTGCTATACATTTCAGAGACTAAGTAGTTTTTCACGACGTAAGTAGCACCCTCATCGAATTCAGGGGTCTCACTGTTTTTACTCATTAGTGATGCAGCTTGTTGTGGTGCATTTTGTCTGTGTAAGAATAATCGTGTCCCCCTCAGCTTTAGCAACTGTACGATGGAGGGCGGCTGTACAGTGTTTTATTTGCCATGCGGAGGGTAAAGAAAAAACCCCCAGAAAGGTTAGATTTTTTTATGTGAGATTTACATTATTACAGTGTTACATTAACACTCGTACGCTGTTCCTTTAGGGCTGTTCGGGGTCTCCTGACAGTCAAATGTGAATATGTAACATAATAATAAACTTTTCATATAATAAAAACCTGGTTTGTTCTTTTAGATTTATATTTGTCACAAATCCGGCCCCTGCTGTTCCTCCCGCTCACCATCAGAGGTCTCTATCACTTTTCCACCCTGCAAAAGTCACCACTGATAGGAAACAGGTGAGTCTGTAATCAGTTCCTAGGCTGGGGTTTCTGGGAAATGGAGTCTGGGGTGAAAAGGTGATGGAGACCTCTGATGGTGAGTGGGATTTAAGTGTCCATTTAGATTCTTAACTGTTCAAGATTCTTTTTTTTTCAGTATAATTTAAGTTTATGTTGGTTTTTAACAAGCAACTAAAGTATTATTAAAAACAATAACGCTTGTTTCGCATTCTATACAGTAGGTCTATACTATATAGACCTTATAACAATTATCTTGACATAAACGATGGTATCGGATATCTGCACTAAGTGCCAACAGCAATGTTACTTACACTAACTTCAAATAGCAATACATTCTATTTACACTAAGTGAAAGTGGCGATAGATTCGATTTACACTTCTTTCACCTCAGTGTTTTGTAGCACATTTTAAAACAGTGTGCAATAATAACAACATAGTGAGTGTAAATTATTATATTTATTCAAGTTATTAAATGGATGCCACTTTATTGGGACAATAAGCTAGCGTAGCTACCACTGATCCTACACAATAAATACTTTATTGTTAAATACCCATTAGGCACTTCATTTCTACTTTTCAATATTTTCCTCATTTTTATTAAATGCATTTCAGATCTGAGCCTGTCTGATGAAGAGCCTGCGTGCTCGAAACGTAACACACTATGCGAAAACCATTTTTAAAAATTTATTTTTTTATACTTTTGGAGTCTTGGTGTTGCCGACTTTACATTTATAAAATTTTCTACTTGTTTTTTAGTCGAGCACCCATTTGATATCGATGTGCATGCTTTTGCTTGCTCTTTAAAAAATTAAAATAAAAATCATTAATTTGTGTTATTGATTAGTGACGTACATTTTATTTAATTAATGATCCGTGCAGTATTTATGTGGGTGACAGCGCGTGATTAATTTAAGCTAATGAGACTCTTCTGTTCGCACAACTAATGAGCTGTCATTGATTGACACCCTTCAGGAAAATGCCTTCTAAATGTTTATTTTCTGAGGTAATTTGTCCTTTGAGTTTCAGCAAAATGATGTTAAATTAGGGAAAAAATTTGGAAAAAAAGAAAACTGTTGTCATGAGATCACAAAGAAAACCTATCTTTATATAAGATGCAATAAAAACATAATTTCTCTTCATTTTATTATGAGAACTCTCAGGGAAAAACAAACGTAACAACCATTTGAAGTACAGTCAGAAATGTTCATAATTGCTTTATAGCATTCAGTTCCTAGGCTGGGGTTTCTGGGAAATGGAGTCTGGGGTGAAAAGGTGATGGAGACCTCTGATGGTGAGTGGGAAGATCAGCAGGGACCGGTAACAATAATTGAATTTATATTTCAGTCAGTATATGTTGTCATATAAAATGCAAATCTAATAAGTAATAGTTTATCTATGAATCATGTCTTTAAATAAAAATTTATTTGTGGAATAATTTAAGTGTCCATTTAGTTTCTTAACTGTTCAAGTTTTCATTATATTTTATGCTTATGTTGGTTTTTAACAAGCAACTAAAGTATTATTAAAAACAATAACGCTTGTTTCGCATTCTATACAGTAGGCCTATACTATATAGACCTTATAACAATTATCTTGATATAAACGATGGTATCGGATATCTGCACTAAGTGCCAACAGCAATGTTACTTACACTAACTTCAAATAGCAATACATTCTATTTACACTAAGTGAAAGTGGCGATAGATTCGATTTACACTTCTTTCACCTCAGTGTTTTGTAGCACATTTTAAAACAGTGTGCAATAATAACAACATAGTGAGTGTAAATTATTATATTTATTCAAGTTATTAAATGGATGCCACTTTATTGGGACAATAAGCTAGCGTAGCTACCACTGATCCTACACAATAAATACTTTATTGTTAAATACCCATTAGGCACTTCATTTCTACTTTTCAATATTTTCCTCATTTTTATTAAATGCATTTCAGATCTGAGCCTGTCTGATGAAGAGCCTGCGTGCTCGAAACGTAACACACTATGCGAAAACCATTTTTAAAAATTTATTTTTTTATACTTTTGGAGTCTTGGTGTTGCCGACTTTACATTTATAAAATTTTCTACTTGTTTTTTAGTCGAGCACCCATTTGATATCGATGTGCATGCTTTTGCTTGCTCTTTAAAAAATTAAAATAAAAATCATTAATTTGTGTTATTGATTAGTGACGTACATTTTATTTAATTAATGATCCGTGCAGTATTTATGTGGGTGACAGCGCGTGATTAATTTAAGCTAATGAGACTCTTCTGTTCGCACGACTAATGAGCTGTCATTGATTGACACCCTTCAGGAAAATGCCTTCTAAATGTTTATTTTCTGAGGTAATTTGTCCTTTGAGTTTCAGCAAAATGATGTTAAATTAGGGAAAAAATTTGGAAAAAAAGAAAACTGTTGTCATGAGATCACAAAGAAAACCTATCTTTATATAAGATGCAATAAAAACATAATTTCTCTTCATTTTATTATGAGAACTCTCAGGGAAAAACAAACGTAACAACCATTTGAAGTACAGTCAGAAATGTTCATAATTGCTTTATAGCATTCATAAAACATTTATGTCCATTACAGAGATTTTATCAGCTAAGCTCTATCAGAGAAAACCTCCCTCATACCCAAAGAAATCAACCTGGAACAATATTCCCTCCAAACAGCAAAACAAGATAATCAGCACAAAATCCATGCACATGTTAGAAGTCAATAAGGTAAAAATTAGTCAAATGATTATCTAAAATACTCCACAAACAATATATCATGAGTAATCAAGAATATGAATAAATGAACCAATCAAAAGATGAATAAAAGAATACCATAGTTTAAATACACACATTTATATGAATAAAGAAAAGAAATTTAAAGAAAGCCTATGTGTGCTCTTTGAAAGCAAAGCCAAATTAAGTTGTTCTGTGAAGTTCTGCTTTCCTGGCATGAGCCAGACTGACAATCACCTCTCAGATAAGATGCATACGTGCACAGATTTAGGCTTTACAAAGTAATATCCCTTACTTCCCAGCAACAGAGTTCAATCAAACATCATTTCTAAAAAAGTGTGTTTACAATGCATTATATTTTGACTAGAGCTGTTCTTCTCTCTTTCTATGTCCAGCATGCATTGGCTGTAAACACTATGGTTAGGCCTGGCAAAATGTATAATAGCAAGTAATTTCTCAAATTGCAACACTGTTGGGGATTTTGTCTGGGGACAAATAGCAATAATCCAACGTTAATTTCTCATTCCGGCTCTTGATGATGTTGGTCACCTCATCTAGTTTGTGGCGGAAAGTATTTATGGCTTCCTTTGCTGGTTGCTCTGTGAAGTACATGTATGGATACGTGCCTAAGAACAGCTGGGGGAAAAAGGAAGGTCTTCAGAAAACAGAACAATATCTTTCTTTCTTTTTACAAGGTAAACAGACTCTTCTCAAGCTCCGCCTCCTTGGTTACTGTCAGTCACTCAGACAAGTTTATAAAACACCCTAGGAAAGAAAGTGCTCATAACCAGTGTTGCCAAGTCTGTGGTTTTCCCGCGGAATC
>NW_015631827.1:62277-66543 GCF_001515625.1 Sinocyclocheilus rhinocerous
GCGCAAGCTAGATTAAAGTGATTATTACGTTTTGAATATGGTTATTTTTCTTACAAAACGCATTGATTCACTACAGAAGGCCTTTGTTCACCCCCCGGAGCCGTGTGAGACACTTTTTTTTTTAAGGATGGGCGCTTTTTATTTAACTTCTTTTGGACTGATGCATGCAACACCCGCTGAGTGCCATTAAACAGCTTGAAAGATCAAAGACAGTTTTTAATATAGCTCCGACTGGATTCGTCTGAAAGAAGAAAGTCATACACACCTAGGATGACTTGAGGGCGAGTAATTTATGGGCTAATTTTCATTTTTGGGTGAACTAACCCTTTAATAACTGCAGACTACAAATCAAAATCAATGACGGAGACCGACATGATATGCGGAGAGAAATGAAAGATGTTGTGACTACGAATTAAGAATTTATTCCTACGACTTATTCATCTGTTCCCTCATTTTAGATTAATCATGGGTTATCTAGGGAACAAATGAATGAAACATTAATTTGTGGCCACGGTCCATAAGTTGTAGGAACAAATTAACAAGTTGTAATTAATTATATATATATATATATATATATATATTAAATGCACTCACAGTTGCTTGCACGTGTTTTGCACATGTGCCGCACGCACCCCAAATTGAAATTGCTTAATCGACCATTGATAGCTTTAATCGATTACATCTCTTATCGACAATTAATCGATCACCTGTGTCTTAAAAGTTGATGTGATTCTCTGTGGCTTTATGGTTGTGTCTGTCATTGTTTCTCTTCCCAGGGCCGGGTTGGGGAGAAGTGATGGAGCTTAGGTTATTTTGCGTTCATGTAAACACATTCAGATTCATGGCACTTAAGGTGCCCATGTAAATGTAGCCACTGTTTGGTTCAGGTGTGCTTTATAGCATCCTGGTCATGACCTCTATGACGTTCAATTACTCCATTGGACTGATTTCACACTTTTGCTTCACGACTCAGTCATGCAGAGGCGTTCCCGTAGCATCATAACTTCCGACACAGTGCGAGTTTCCTCGAAAGGCAACAAACATTCTTGACAGAGGAAGAAATCATCCAAACCTATTAGAGTGTTCTTGATATTGTAATGCACCAATATCTCTTTAAAATCGGCAATGTCTTTCCAGGACTCAAAGAAACCATCAACTTTGTCAATAACTGAATCCTCAATCCTGAAACAGAATGCATACAGAGTATAATTAGAAACATGAACACTGTTTGCATGGTAATGCATTTGTGATGAGTTTCATTCTGGAAAACGGAAAAATTCTGTGACAAATCAACAAGGACTGTGGCCATGACTCAGTCCCCCAAACTTACGCTATCCAGAAATTCCCTTTAAAATCTGAATCTTTTCTTCATCAAACTGGACTTCTTTAGGAAGTTCACCCAGTTTGCCGTCTATGAATACATAGCACTCATATTACACATATATAAAAAAAACAGTGTTTAAGGCATGATTCAATAACTGAATTTTAAAATCAGATAATATTAATAATAATAATGCTTCATTAAAAACTGGATAATGAACAAAGCGAGTCTGTACGTACCAGTGCCTTCTCGGATAATCACTTCTTTTTCGTCTACTAACCAGCAATAACAGGGGAACTCAAAGCAGTCTCCAGAGGGTGTTTGCACTTTGATATGCTTACAAAACCATGGAAAATTGACTAGATGTTTCTTCTTTTCAAGTTTCACCTGGACAATGTCTCCAAGGTCCTTCTTCACGAGGATGTCGAAAGAGATCTCCTTTAATGACAGCTTTCATTAGACATTCATGTTGTTGTGAAAAACAAACAAACAAACAAAAAATCTCTCCACAGGCTTTGGTGAAGAGGAATTTATCCTAATTGTGCCACCTTGCTTATCTGCACTATCAGGATACACAGCGAGCAGTGATGGCGGGCCCAAGCATGACAGTGCCGTCGCCTCCTGGTGGCTCAAGGAAAACAATGCACAATGAGCACATGTATTTAAGAGGGTAAATAAAAGCCTGTTGTAAATGACATAATTCCTGCTGCCAGTTGGTGGCACTATGACCATGACTCAAAATAGCCACATCCATATGATCCAAACATACAACACCAATTTGATCTAAGTCATGGTCAGCGCTAGGGAGGAGCTAGCAGGTGCTTCAGCACCCCCAAGAAAGACCAAAGCACCCCTATAGCACCCCAAAAAAATAAAATAAAAGCATTTGACTCATAATGCATGCATAACTTGTGCAATGCAATATAAAGTGACATTTGCAGTCGCACTTTTCGTAATGTCATAGCATTTTATTTTATCGGTTCCTTGTGCACCCAACTAAAGATTTTTCAGCTAGTCGCACGTTTATATTAAATTGATTAATATAATAATCTACTAAACAATCCTTTAGGCATATAGGCGTATTATAGCCTATTCCGTGCTCAAGCGCGCGCATAAAGCTTGCCACAAAGCACCGGCAAAAGTAATGATTATGAATGTGCCAGGGAAAAAGAAGACATTTTATTTATTTATTAATAAACTAGTGCTTTCTCAGTCAGTGTCGGCTGCAAAGAGGAAGTTACCGAATGCCGCTCCATTTCATGGAGACTGGCAGAAGGCGCATCCTGTTCATTTTCTCAATTTTACAAAAGCTCAACATTTTGGTGTTATTGTGAGTGTACACAAATAAAAGCAGAAATAGTTTTTTATGAATGATGATGTAGACTATTTGTGTGACCAAAAATGACGGAGTAGCCTATTTTAAGTTCTTTCCGCAGGAAAAAATGCAAGAGATTGCGCGGGCGCATCCATGTCATGCAGTAAGCGCGATAATACTCCCACACTTCTCATAAACACTTGATATGCACATATATAGCGCATATTCATCTAAATTAACGTCAGAGTGAACCGCCATATAACAGCCCTACTCCTTTCCATATGTGAGAGATCTTTGTCCTGTCTCCTACACTATATGACACATCAGAGAAGCAGCTGTGGCGATGCCCGAAACAGCAGCTTGGCACATTTGGCCATCAGTGCACAGGTTTGTGACTGTAAATAGCAAGTAAATACTGTATATCCCCAGTGCTTTCTGATGTCATATTGCCTTTGACTCACATTCCGAAATGCTTTTAGAATTTTAGGCGGACTGTATAATAATCTTTGGGTACTGACTGATCTATGTAGCCTACTTGATTGATTTCATAAAACGAAAACATTTTAATGAAATTGTGATGAGCCAAATAATCATGTAATAAAATGTTACAAAATCGAGTGGGCGATTTATTTGATCATTCATAATAATAATAATAATTTTGTGAAAATCAGAGAAATGATCTAGGAGGAATTCAAAAAAGCATGTTTTTCAAGAAAACTCAAAACGGCGGATAGCACGTTCAGCCGACTATGGTGTAATTGGTATTATTTTTCTTAACTACAGGCTACAGCGCCATCTATTGGATTTTACTGACATTGCATCAAATTAGCCATTTTTGGACCACCTCCTCACGGGTCGGATGAAAACTCTCGGGGGCCGTAGTTTGCCCACCTCTGTGCTAGAGGGTTTGACATAATGACTCCAAATTTGCTACAGCATCAGTTCAGACTGTCTTGCATCGGTGTGCCAAATGTCATACGTTTCCTATGTGTGGTTCTATGGGCTGCCAACAGAAGAATAAGAAGACTAAAAGGTACAATAGGTGCCTATGCAACTTCAGTGCTTGGACCCTAATAATAGAACAATCTTTAGTAGAACAATAGGGCATTTTGGACAAAGTTTAACAATATGCAAAGCATTTTTAAATTCAAGCTATACTAATATTGAGTGGAAGGATGTTTGGAGGTTGACTGGGAGATACAGTCTCACTCAAATTTATTTTAAACGTGATATTTAAACACCAAAATGAAAATGCAGTTATCTGAGAAAGATATTGTGCTAATGTTTAAGCACATGAACACTGGTAAGAATAATAAAATCTTAATAAATCTATTTATTGGGAAACACCATATTCAAAAGCAGAAATGGGCAAATGCTAAACCCAATATCCACCACTCTAAAACAGAACTGATGCATAATATTGAGTTGTTACAATACTTAGAAATCAAAAAAGCAAAGAGCATACCTATTGAATATTTGAAACTCTTTCTCTTACATTTGATACGTTTACACATAGGTGCACAAACAAGACACAAGAAGACGAGACAAAACCCTGAAACACTTGCTTTACCCTTTCTTATATATATATATATATATATATATATCTCATAGTAGTGTTTATCATGCTACT
>NW_015631827.1:66650-69235 GCF_001515625.1 Sinocyclocheilus rhinocerous
TATATATATATATATATATATATATAAATCATAATAATAATAATAACTGTTAAAATAAAAATAATTAAGTGTTTAAAGTTCTTACCGTTTCAAAAAGAGAAATAAAGGATTTATTCACGAGGGTTTTTTTGCTGCTTTGATTTTTTGAGTTCAGCAGCGTCAGATAAATGCTGTTCGTTGTCTCAGCACAAATCTGTCTACCAGTAGATACAGAAACCTTGTAGGTTAACATTGTGTCTGCATGGAAGATTGTACAATCTCTGGATCCTCAGTTTTATTCCTAAGCAAATTTATAAGAAGCTCATATCCGGCTCAACTATCATTTGCTCCGCCTCCTTTGTCATAATGTGGGTGTGGTCAATTCTACCTAGACTTACAAGAAAAACACAACATTGGGCAACACTGTACAGCCCCTCACGGACGACTGTCACTTTTACTTTCGTGTTGCGTTTGTTTATTTGATTATTAAAGTGTTATGTTTAAATGTTCTCCGGTTCCCGCCTCCTTCTTCCGCAATCTACGAACTTTGTTACATTGGTGCCGAAACCCGGGAATGAAGAAGAAAGCCACCGCCGTCATGCAGGTTCCAGGTTCGCCATTTGCGGAGGTCATACAATCGCTCGCGGGGCTTCACCTGGATCACCAGCACATGACCAGCATAAACCAGCAAAGGACCAGCATAAACCAGCAAAAGGACCAGCTTAAACTAGCAAAAGACCAGCTTAAACCAGCAAAGGACCAGCATGCAAAAGGACCAGCTTAAACCAGCAAAGGACCAGCATAAACCAGCAAAGGACCAGCTTAAACCAGCATCCCAGCGTCAAAACCTACCTAACAAGCATATGCTGTTTTTTTCCACAGGGTGTTGAGAACCAATTTGAAATTCATTGTATATATCATCCACAAAGTGGATGAAGAGTGAGAATGAATGTGCATGACAGAAAATGGGAATGACATGAGTTCAAGATGAAAATATGAAAGCCCAAAAAGAGCCAGGACAGCCCTCAACTCACATTAACTTCTCACAGGTCACATCAAAAGGACAACTGGCCAGATAAGCAGATGAGTTATTACATATTGTTGACTAACGAAAACACGTAAGGTCTCCATTCACAGGTGACAGCAGCTCTATCAATGGCAAGGAATTGTTCACTCCACCATTAAGGACCAGCAAATGTGCTGTTGTGATCAATGATCAGCAAAATGGATGGAGATTATAACATCTGAGTCCAAGCCTCAACTTGAATTACACCAACCATCCTCAGCCCATTGCAACAGCTCGCAAAGAGTCACCCAGGTAAAGATGAAAAGTCCATGGAGCTAATGAGAATATCATGTAGATCATCGTTTTGAAAGGACAAAAAGTCTGGAAATTTTAGAAATTGGTTTAAGTTCATCATTCTACAATATGCTGGTGTCAGGATCAAAGGACTCTTCAAACTATAAGTTGGAAGCCTGGAGATCGGATCTTAAGCAGGATATTCAGATGGAGGACTGGATAGAAGCATGCAGGGAAGCTCAATCACAAACAATGAACACACGTCGGAAACGGCAACGATATATGTGGTTAATGCGGATTTACGTAACTCCAGTTATATTGCAGAAATATAATGAAAATATCCCTGACACTTGCTTAAGATGCTTGCTTAAGGTACGCTATATCATTGTATTTGGGAGTGTGAAGAAGTCATGATAGAGAATATCCTTGGTGTATACATTCCACTGTCACCTTTACTCTGTTTATTTCATTTATATCCTAAGAAGATCAAGTTAAAAAAGACAGAATATATTGTTTCTTTAAATTGGAAAAGGATATGTGCACCAAATATAGGACGTTGGCTGAAAGAAATGGTAACAAATAAGCCAATGGAAAAAATAACTTGTATATTAAGAGATAAATATAAAATTTTTGATGGAGTTTGGGGACCTTTCAGATTGTTCTTAAAATGTGGTGGAGTTGGAAATGTGTCGATAGAAGAATAGGTGATACTGTATATTAATGTAAAATACTGAGAAGTTTTTCTCTTTTTTTGGAGATGTTTTTTTGTTGTTGTTCTTGATCTGTCTATTACATTCACATGTGTACGGTTAAAATGCAATTAAAAAGATTGTAAAAATTGAATTGAAAAGAATTGATGATTGTGTAAGAGAAACTCTCAGAGGAGGGAATTGCGAAGGAAACTTTCAAATTAATCATAAAATCAGTACTTCAATACTTTCTGTTTTAGCAGGCCTAACATTTTAAGTACGTTTTAGGGAACGGAAATGTTCTAAGCTTGAGTAGTGTTGCAATAATGAAACATTGACAAGACGAGACTGCTAGACATCTGACTGAAAATACTTATTACTAGACGATCACATGATTTGAGGAGCAAGATGAAGTAATCAGTAGCAGAGGGGGGTTCCTGATTTGTCACATAAGTGAACCAATCATATTAAAGGGGTGATGCGATTTCAATTGTTCCTTTCTCTTTGGAGTGTTACAAGCTCTTGGTGCATAAAGAAGATCTGTAAAGTTGCAAACACTAAAGTCTCAAATCCAAAGAGATATTCTTTATAAAAGATCAGAGTCAGCCACACCCCCC
>NW_015631827.1:70190-70498 GCF_001515625.1 Sinocyclocheilus rhinocerous
CAGAAAGGCGGGGCATAGAGGAGAGACAATAATGTACAGTATGTGCAAAATAATGTGTTTTTTTAACTTTAAACCGCATAATCACATTTCATTACACCAAATACACCAAATAATGTTCTTTTTAGCAACATCATATGACCCCTTTAAAGGAAAATGGTGTAATGTGACATTGTAGTGAACATCAGCAAGATGGCAACCCCCTTTCCACACAATGTGTGTAAAGTTTCGTACTAATGAGATCAGGCTTTGTGGACAATAAAGGATGCTTGTGCCTTCAGATAAACAACACTACCTCTTGTGGAGGGTGG
>NW_015631827.1:70608-74294 GCF_001515625.1 Sinocyclocheilus rhinocerous
GTAACAGTAACATACAGTAACCTCCGTTGTTCTCCCTCAAGTTTATCATTTGTGGAAGGCAGGATGAGGATTTCAGCGTTACATTGATCAAAGACTGATCCGATCACCATGTGCTCTTTCACTGATCACGGTCCTTCATTCTATAGACCCAAGTGTGAATGACCACTGACTACCCCAGACTGACCAAACCGGTTTTACAATTTCTAGTTTTATATAACCTATTTCCTTTGTGCATCACTGCCATGTGAATAAAACAAGAGCATGGATGCTCATGAATTAATAGAGATCTACTCGCTCAAAATTAGGCTTTTCTTATGGTAGTACCTGTAATATCAAGGCCTAATGTCCAATTTAACACATCCTCTGTGGTGGCGCAGAAACCATGACACAAAATGGGCTGATGGCATCAAATTTGCCAAGTTCAATGGTCTCTAAAAAAAGAGTGGTACTGTAAAAAGGTGTTTGAAATGTGGCTTTCATTAGGGCAGTATGCCATATGTCAAGGTCGTAGGTCTCTTTAACGCATATTGTGTGGAGGCCAAGAAACCACACCGCGAAATGGGCTGATGGCACAATTGGTGGCTCAGTGTGCATTGTCCTATATGTTAAGTTTAATGGTTCCTTGTGTGCACATAAAAGTCTGTATATTTTTCATTTTTGAAAAGGTCCTTGAGGCTATGTAATACGGTGCTAAGAATAAAGTGAGAAGAAACAAAATGCTTATAACCTGCATTTTGCATAATGAAAAAGTGCAAACTTATTTCGTCACTGGAGACGATTCGGGGATACGTCGCTTAATACGAGACCCCAAGTAAACTAAAGTCAGGTGCGTAAGGGGAATTTCTACCACAAGTATAATTTCATGTTTGTTAGCATTTTGAATCAGGGTTTGACTTCAGTCTTGAGGTATCCACAGGTTTTAGTGATGGAAGTTACTGCAAAGGCCATCCATTGTTTTCAGAACGATTTTGAAACGAGCAAAAATTCAACTCTGCTGTACTAAACATCCACTCAGTTTCTCTCTTCCACTCTGGGACACTAAAAATGTTAAAAAGTATAAAAGTGAAAGTGATGTGTAGCCAAGTATGGTGTCTCATACTTTGTATTTATCCCATTCAATTAATTTTATTATTACTATTGTCGCTTGCGTTTAACTGAAAAATCTGATGCCCAGAATGTTTATAGTGAGGATGAGCCTAGGGTAGTGATTCATGATGAAGCCAGCTTTGAGATGCACTGCAGTCAGATACCAGTTTAACTCTGTATATAGGGTTAAAAGAAACTCTTCAAGTGAACACTTTATAGTATTTTCAATGTCAGCTTGGAACACGGTGGAAATGCCTTTGACTGGAATTCTATGAAGACACTCAGTTTGGTGCGAAACTCACCCTTACGTAACTGGAATTTGTTGCTCATCTTACTTCAGATTATTTACATTGTCTTTTCACCTGTCGTTACTAATGGCATGACTGTTTTTTTAAGCATTTGATCAGTGAGCATCATCAGCTTTTCAAAGTGATGCTAACACCTCGGGTCGGTGTGCATTATTTTCTAATAATTCAACAAACCGGAGTCAATTATTCCGCTTATACTATGGTTAGCACACCTCAAATATTGCACAGATTTCAAGACATTCGTCAGGTTTTTGTCCTTAAAATGCTCTTGTGAGTAGGATTAATTTCTTACGCATCTCATCTAACACCTGTTTTATGTAGCATACTAAAGCTGAAGTCAGCTTCAAATCGTGAAATTATGCAATCAGTAAATCAGAAACCACTCATGCTGCATGTCTGTACGTCACGTTGGTTTTGGGTTTGGGTGTATGTTCTTGGTTTCATGTCTTTCATTTTGAAGTGTAGTCACAGCCGTGGTTCCTGGTTGTCATGTGTTCCTTTAGTTCACGTGTCAGCAGACAAGCCATATGCATTTTTATTTATCAGTTAAAACACTTGATCACAAATAACATTTCATTGTCAAATACAAATCTGCACATACAAAAATGCAGGCCTTATGTTTTTATGTCTATATTTATTTATTATTGACATGCAGCTAGAATGCATGGGATTTGAACTCGGGTCAGTCGTGTCAAAGGCTGGATCATCTGCAGCCTGTATTTACTCACTCCAGCTATAAATAGGCTCCAGCTCGCCCATGTTTAATGTGCTCTGCTGCCTCAGTACAGTCCAGTATATACTGTAACATGACTGCCCCCTACTGGTCATGTGTTTCCTGTAGCAGAGCATTCCTCGTGCTCCTGCGTGATCCCCTAATAAAAGGCTATAATATAAATTAATATAAATATATAAATACAAAATAAATATTTTGGATATTTTAAAATGTATTTTTATTATTATTAACAAAATATATATATTTTTTTACTTTATTTTAAATATACCAATTAAACCAATAAATAAAAACTCTTACTATTGCAGTAATCATATTGCACTGTAAAATAAAATGTCAGTATTTAATAATATTAATAATAATAATTATAATTTTTAATAATATTATTATTAAAAAACATTTAACATTATTTTATATTATAAAATTGTATTATTATTTTAATTATGAGCATAAAATTTTTGTTGTACTTTAAAATAAAAAGAGAGTATTTAATAATAATAACCAAGATAGTAATTGTATTTTTTATATTATAACAATTACAATTAATCAATAATGTTTGCCTTTTTATTGAATAGACATTGCAATAATGTTATTGCAATAGTAAAAGTTTTTATTGATTTGTTTAATTGTTGTAATTTAAATAATGAAATTATAATTAATATATTATCTATATTTTTGTTATTATGATCATTGCAAACATAATTTATTTCTTTGTCTTATAATATTTTATATCTAAGGTAATACTTGTTTGTACATATTTTAACACATTTCCCCAACTTTTAGTAAATAAAATAGGTAAAAAAATTTTTTTTAAAAATACGATCTTTGTCCATAAATGTACTGTGATTAAAACATGTTAATTTTAAACCTCAGAAAAAAACTTTTAAAATATATTCTGACAGCTTCTTTCACTGTTTGAAAGATCCCATAATATTTTAATGCAGCTTTACTGTACAGCTTTACAATATATTTGATTAAATGCTGTGATTAATGTCATATTTTATAATGCCAGAAGCTCATTTCAGTCTTGTGAGGAATCAGTTATATTCATGATACAAACATCAATTCAAATCTGATCTCAAGTTGATTTCTACAGAAATAATAAAACAAGAGAGTAATGAATGACATGTTCTTCATGAATCTCTCGTCAGTTTCTGATTCATCAACACAGTTTCACTGATGATCCAGAATAATTAACATTAAACCCAGGATAGAGCGTCTGAGTGAATGTGGTCTGGACTGTGTGGATGAGGCTCATTGTGTGAGAGACGCTGTAGAAGGACAGAGTTCCTGCACTGTGATCCACAAACACTCCTATTCTGCTGCTGATGATGGGCTTCACAGAGAGACGAGTCACTATCTTATAACCCGACCCGACCCGAGCGGCAAAGTTCAATTTAGAGCCTGAACCCAACCCCGAATTTTTTTATTTCTTTATTTCTTTATTTTTCACAACGAATAGCTGCGTGCGTCACTTCTGAGCGGTGCATGCGCAGCACTGACCTCATATGTCATCTGCCCGGAGCTGCTTCTGTGTACAACAGTGAGCGCAAGCTACATTA
>NW_015631827.1:74344-74688 GCF_001515625.1 Sinocyclocheilus rhinocerous
CAGCCTGAACAATTAAAACATTCATAACTATACATTGTCCATCATAACTGACACATTTATACATCGAATCTGAAAATTGTACATTTGTAAACTGCATAATTGTAAATAACATCAGTACATTCATTTAAACAATTACATGTTTTTTCCCTCTATATTTCTACTTCTGTATTGTATTGTGTGACGTAGTTTGTAGGTCGGGAAGAAGGAGGCGGGAACCGGCGAACACTCAAAGAAAACTTTAATAATAAAATAAACACAAAACGAAAGTAAAGCGGCAGCCCCTCGCGGACGACTGCCGCACACAAACGAAACCAAAACACAAAATAAATTCCAGGCCTGGAATT
>NW_015631827.1:74752-76095 GCF_001515625.1 Sinocyclocheilus rhinocerous
TGTTCTCCCGGCGCCTATTTATACTATAGTCGCACCGGTAGTGACGTCATGGGCTGTCGCCGGCCAACGTGTTTGCTGGTGTTTTTCAATGTATGCTTCAGACACGGGTCACGACGAGGCGTTCCCCATAGCGACCCCTAGAGGACACAGTGTCTCGTTCCCTACTCAGGGAACCATGGTTACATAAGTAAACTGAGACGTTTTTAGCCAGCTGAAAAACTGTCAGGCGCTCTTCTTAAAACGGCCAGCTGGTGGTGCTGGAGAACGCTTTGGTGGCACAGCATTTTTCTAGCTGAGCTTGAGAGACGCTTTGGTTGCTATGATTTGAAATATCTACGGCAGTAACATATTACTAGTATCTCATTTTGTAGAATATTACTGAATTAAAAATGCAGTAACCAGCTATATGAACTTCTCTGTTGTTGTTCAGTTGTAGTACAAGTAGGATGATTGGTCGGTGTAGTATTTGTCCCTCCCCTCCTCCATTGATTGGACAGCTGGGTAAAAAGTGACAGTGACAAGCGCTGCGTTTTCCCCCACACAGTGTTGCCAGATGTACGATAATTGTCGTATTTGTATGATAATTTTGACCTCTGTACGATCAATAATGAAAACAATCCCATAATGTATGATAATTTCATAATTTTATGACAATTCAAATGATGGTAGTTGTAGTCATAGGGCTTCTATATTCATACACGAAATTGGCTCATTACAGACATTCTAAATGAGCTCATGCACACCTCAGAGTGTGTAAGAATGCAGGAGGGTGTCCTGCTTTAAAGCCAACGAGCACTATGTTGCGGTCCATGACGGCAAGAACCCCCTCAACATCTGGCAGCACACAGGCTTCCGATGACAGTGGCTCAGATGTGGAGTTAACAGCGACAAACAGCGTCAACACTCGACGCGACAAAGCGAGTGTTAAAAATAATTTTAATACGTCATAAATAGAACGAGGCATCAGTTTACTGTCGGGGATGTGTCGTGTTGTGTCGTGTCGCATCCAGTGCAAACAGTCACTGATTATAATGGGTTCTATAGTATTTCGTCGCACTGCTTGCGTCCAATGTAAACACAGTACGCCTAGTTATATATTGTGGTAATTTGCAGGTCGTGTCAAAAAGTTGTTGGTTTAGATAAATAGCTGTATTCTTTACGTTTGACTCATGTACGATAATTTTCTTCCAAATACGATAATTTTGAGCTTCTGGTACGATACTTGGACATTTCCAATCTGGCAACACTGGTACAATGTGTCACATGACTAAACATGCGTCATCGTTTTCAAAAGCCTCCGTTTCCACAGTCCATACTACAACGTGAAAACAGCATTTTCAAAT
>NW_015631827.1:76323-79482 GCF_001515625.1 Sinocyclocheilus rhinocerous
TGTCGTGTCGCATCCAGTGCAAACAGTCACTGATTATAATGGTTTCTATAGTATTTCGTCGCACTGCTTGCGTCCAATGTAAACACAGTACGCCTAGTTATATATTGTGGTAATTTGCAGGTCGTGTCAAAAAGTTGTTGGTTTAGATAAATAGCTGTATTCTTTACGTTTGACTCATGTACGATAATTTTCTTCCAAATACGATAATTTTGAGCTTCTAGTACGATACTTGGACATTTCCAATCTGGCAACACTGTACCCAAAGCTAAACAGTTTATCAAATCAGCAACAAGAAAAATTTGTTCTGCTCGTGTTTCATGAATGAGGCCCATTGTGTGTAAACATACTTGATAATAAAGCTCTTTATGACTTCTGACTTCTGAGACCAGTCAAAGTAAATCGAAAAAAAAAAAAATCCCTTACAGGCCCCAGAAGAAAAATGGCTTATAAAGCATAGTTCAATTAATAAAGCTCAGATTTGTGTTGTGTGTTTAAAAATTAGCAAAATTTTGTAATCATTGTGTAAAGTTAGCTACAGGACCCCGGCCCCACCAAAGAAATACTTGGCCACACCATCCCCCCTAAATTTTTTTACAATTCGACCCTTGTACATAGTAATACATGCGGTTCACTTGGCTCTTTGGAGCAGCAGCACATATGTCTTGGCTATAGATCTGCTTGTTGGGGGGGGGGGGTTTTGTTCAAATGTGTTTTTGCTATTTTCATGTGTTTGAATATACAGAAGTTACTCAACCACAATGAGCTTTTTACATCCGTGGGCATTTGCAGCCTTTAACCACAGACTTCATCAAGTCACCAGGTGAATGTATTAAATAGCATTTGCCTTACTGATGGGTTAGATTCAATGGAAAATCTAAGAAAAACACTGTAGTTAAAATAATTCATTTTCACATAAGCAAATTTAGTACTCATTAACTTATATATGAACAAATTAAAGCTGCATAAATGTCAAGCCTGTGAGCCTGTGCTTATGTTTACTCTATGCTAGAAAAAAACAGTAATGTGAAATATTATTACGATTTAGAATAATGAGTAAAATCTAAAAATCTTCTAAAATCTAAAATCTTCCTGCTGGACTTACTTGAGTTTGTCCAGTGAGCAGTTTGGATCCTCCAGTTTTTCAGAGAGCAGCTTGACTCCTGAATCTCCGGGGTGATTGTAGCTCAGATCCAGCTCTCTCAGGTGTGAGGGGTTTGAACTCAGAGCTGAGGACACATAACCACAGCCTTCTTCTGTCACCATACATCCAGACAACCTACAGACACAGCAATAGTCCACGTGACAATCAGACATCTCTTACACACATTTATAATCATTTCAGCCATTAATTATTCCTATATGGTCATGTCTTAAGTTTCAGGGCCATACTTTGTGCTAAATATAAATGTATATGAAAAAAAAATCTGAAGTGCCCTGTACACATTACAAATTATATGATGGAAATGGCAATCCTGTGGAGTTGTGTCACTGGTGTTACCGGAAAAATCACTTTCTGTTTTCATCTATTTGACATAATTTTCTACTGGCTTACATCTGACTTTTTGTCAATTCACAAAATTGAATTATAGTTGAATAAGCAAATACCAAATGAACTCTAATTCTGACAAGATAATGCAACGATGCATATCGTTTACATGTAGCATGTCAATTCTATGTGGTATGTAAGAGAATCTTGCTCTCTCTCTCTCTTTGCATGTGAAAGATAAACACAGAGAGTGTGAAACAGAGTTCCAGTAACTTTGTAACTTCTGGATACTGATTTGATGTTAATATTTGATATCTTCATGCTGCTCTGCTGCACTCCATTACGCACCTATTAGCTATTTGTTTGGATGACAAAAACATTTAAAATGTTCCTTTTTTAAAGTTGGTCTGCCTCAGCTGTCTAACAGTACATATCAAGGTCAACTGGCGATTAGGATAGCCAATCAAATAAAAGGGCAGATGTTTGATGCATGTTGCATTTTCAAATCCAGAAAGATATTGAAAACACTGGATCATGAACTGTTTGAATGTAAATTAACATAGTGCCACACACTGTGTAATTATATAAAACTACATCACAAGCATTACTGTTTGATAAACACATTTCGCTTATTTATTTTATTGAAAGCATTTACCTCAGTATGTGCAGCTGACAGTTTGGACTCTTCAGTCCATGAGAGAGCAGCTTCACTCCTGAATCCTGCAGGTCATTGTTACTCAGATCCAGCTCTCTCAGGACAGACTTTGAGGATTGTAGAGCTGAAGACAAACTTCCACAGGACTGAGCAGTGAGATTACACCCACATACCCTGTGTGGAAAACAAAACAAACAACTATACTGAGAACAAATGTAAATGGCCTTCCTTTATATTTTAAATGTATGTTTCAGTAATTCAATTCTTCATTAAACACCTGTTACAGCAATGCAGGGAGGGAGGAAGAGTGGATCCAGTTGCAGTAAGTTTGTATTTATTTAAATTAACAAAGAAGATTGTCCAAAATGGTCCAAAAGATGAAGAAAAATAAAAACACAACTAAACAGCTAACAAACATGCACCATGACCTGAAAAAACCAAGGAGTTTAAATTCCAAGATGGCACCGACGTTGATTGATGCCTCCGTGGCGTGGTCCGCAGTTGTTTTTATGTTTTTGTTAGTTTGTCCTGTCTTTAGTTATATCCCTGCAATCAGTTTCACCAGAGACGAATTGCTGGACATTCGACACTACACATCACCCGATATTTCACCGGTTTTCGACTATTCTGATGTTTTGCTGGACATTGTAGTTGGCGGAGCAGCGGCGCTGATCAAGCGCTTCAGGACGCGCAGACGGGGGAAGCGAGCCGGCGCGCTCGTGAAGCTCAGACAGCGCGGATTCAGAACGCCGTTGCCTAGCATCCATCTGGCGAACTTCCGCTCTCTACCCAACAAAGCGTACGAACTCCTTCTGCTCTCCCGGATAAACAAAGATTTCTCACACTCTGCTGCTCTGTGTTTCACGGAAACCTGGATGAAAGACGCCATTCCGGACAGCGCGTTGAGTCTGCCGGGCTTTCAGCTGTTTAGAGCAGATCACGACGCAGAATCAACGGGGAAATCGCACGGCGACGGGACATGCTTTTACATCAACGAAAGGTGGTGTACAGATGTAAC
>NW_015631827.1:79521-81372 GCF_001515625.1 Sinocyclocheilus rhinocerous
TTTTTTTTTTATCTGTGTTTTTTGTTCTGTCACTGTCATTTTGCTTCTGTCACGAAAACAAATTCCTCGTATGTGTAAACATACCTGGCAATAAAGCTCATTCTGATTCTGATTCTGAAATAAACAAGATAATGCAGAACTAAGGCCACATCCACACGAAGCCAGAGCTTTCCATATCCCATCTTTTTTTTCCCTCGTTGTAAAAAAAAAAATTCTGCAAACACGGCGTCGTCTCAAGAAATATTTGCATACACACAAAACCACTGAAACGGACTCAAAACGATGTAGTATACATGCCAGACCAGTATGTGGCGCTGTAATTCTGCCACAGAGATACACTAAAAATGGAAAAGAAGACTTGGAGCATGCACATAAACCTTGCGTGCTGTATACAAACATTTTTGCTTGAGTATTTTTTTATTTTTCTTTACTAAAGCTAATAAGCTCAGTAGCTTCTGCAGCACGAACACAAAGCATGTAGTCCCCCATTGTTGTTGCTGTTACATGACGTAGCGGTGTTTGACTAGGGTCGAGACGTGGGCTGATGACATTATCGTTTCACAAAATATACGGATTGGCTGTACACATAAAAACGCAAGGTTGTCGTTTTGAGATTTATCCACTCTGAGACCCGGTTTAAAAAAATAGCGGTTTCAGGCTCCCAAAACGCCGGATCCGTCCAGACAAAATGCCGATAAGATACAAAATTATTCTGTATACAGCTAAATGCGTATCCATGTGGACGGGCTCTAAACTAGACGCAGGGTACAAACTAATCAGTAACTATGGAAACAAATGAGAACGTACTTAGGAACCAAGGAGATAAAGGACACAGGAAATAAACACAGGAAACCAGAACTCAGATACAAAAGGATGAAAAGCACACCAAAACAAGAGTCCCAGAACAGAAACCTGACAGAGACCAGAGACCTTTTGTTCCTCACAGAACACGTCCTCACATTCACAGAACAGCACATAGACTGCTTCAAGCGACAGCTGGAAACTCATCTCTTTCGTATTTGACTGCATCCTAAAATTAAAAAAAAACATTTTGTTTAACACTTATGCAAGCGAATCGTGCCCACAGCTAAAGTTTAGCTGCTAAACTGTAAACACTTAACAAAACAATAATGGTGGATACGTTAGCCGAGTGCTAACATGACTAACTGATGAAACAATACAGTTTGTAAACCAAAATATGTCTACTGTAATGGAGCGTCTTTTGTCTGTCGTTCTGCAGACGTGTCTTAACTTTTAATTATAACGCAGAACAGCTGTATCACATGCGCACCAGCCTAACTAACTCATCTCTCTCTACCGGGTCTTTTACTCTCTGCATTAACCCTATAATTACATAAACAGCTATGTCACAATGATTATAAAGTCTGTGCGCTACACTACAATCTTTATTATTAAATGAAGTAATTAGAACAACGACAGTTTACATTAATCGACACATTCTAAGGAAATAGTGGGTTCACAGCGAATTATCAGAACTACTTCACTAAAACCTGTATTACTGAAGTAGTTCTGATAATTCGCTGTGAACCCACTATTTCCTTAGAATGTGTCGATTAATGTAAACTGTCGTTGTTCTAATTACTTCATTTAATAATAAAGATTGTAGTGTAGCGCACATACTTTATAATCATTGTGACGTAGCTGTTTATGTAATTATAGGGTTAATGCAGAGAATAAAAGACCCGGTAGAGAGAGATGAGTTAGTTAGGCTGGTGCTCATGCGTTATAATTAAAGGTTAAGACACGGAGCGTCTTTTGTCTGTCGTTCTTCAGACATTACAGTAGACATATTTTGGTTTACAAACTGTTTTGCTTAATCAGTTAGTCATG
>NW_015631827.1:82535-83189 GCF_001515625.1 Sinocyclocheilus rhinocerous
AAGACCCGGTAGAGAGAGACGAGTTAGTTAGGCTGGTGCGCATGTGATACAGCTGTTCTACATTATAATTAAAGGTTAAGACATGGAGCGTCTTTTGTCTGTCGTTCTTCAGACATTACAGTAGACATATTTTGGTTTACAAACTGTATTGTTTCATCAGTTAGTCATGTTAGCACTCGGCTAACATATCCACCATTATTGTTTTGTTAAGTGTTTACAGTTTAGCAGCTAAACTTTAGCTGTGGGCACGATTCGCTTGCATAAGTGTTAAACAAAATGTTTTTATGTCATTATTTAAAGAACGGATTGGAGCACTATATTATTGTTTTATGTAAAGGTGCTTGCTAGGGTTGCCAGGTTGTTACAACAAAACCCTCCCAATTGCTACTCAAAACTAGCCCAATCGTGTTTCGAGGGGGTCCCCCTTTAAAAATCGCATTCTGGGGTGTAAAATACAGTCTTTCAGTCGGGGTTCCCCTGGTAAATTTGCATTCCAGTGGCTAAATATGACGTTATTGGGGTCGCTACAACTGCGGACTTGGCAACACAGATGGTAGCGCTCGCTAACTTGCTCAAGCACTCCACTCTGTGCCAATCACAACAGGCTTGGCTAGCTGACCAATCAGAGCAGAGTAGGCTTATGGAATGGAGGGG
>NW_015631827.1:85133-87277 GCF_001515625.1 Sinocyclocheilus rhinocerous
AGACATATTTTGGTTTTCAAACTGTATTGTTTCATCAGTTAGTCACGGTAGCACTCGGCTAACGTATTCACCATTATTGTTTTGTTAAGTGTTTACAGTTTAGCAGCTAAACTTTAGCTGTGGGCACGATTCGCTTGCATAAGTGTTAAACAAAATGTTTTTATGTCATTATTTAAAGAACGGATTGGAGCACTATATTATTGTTTTATGTAAAGGTGCTTGCTAGGGTTGCCAGGTTGTTACAACAAAACCCTCCCAATTGCTACTCAAAACTAGCCCAATCGTGTTTCGAGGGGGTCCCCCTTTAAAAATCGCATTCTGGGGTGTAAAATACAGTCTTTCAGTCGGGGTTCCCCTGGTAAATTTGCATTCCAGTGGCTAAATATGACGTTATTGGGGTCGCTACAACTGCGGACTTGGCAACACAGATGGTAGCGCTCGCTAACTTGCTCAAGCACTCCACTCTGTGCCAATCACAACAGGCTTGGCTAGCTGACCAATCAGAGCAGAGTAGGCTTATGGAATGGAGGGGTTTACAGACATTTTGCTCAGAACTGAATCGAACGAACCGTTTCGAAATCATGGACAAATGACTCTATGTATATTCTGGGAAAATTACAATGTTTTCTGACCTTAGATACATTTAAACCAATTGTAGGGGACTCCAACACAATATTAGGACACTTTAAAAAACCAATCAATTTCTATCAATCAATTATTTTGTAAAATGTATCAGATTCTAGTTATAGAAACCGTTGTACAAACTATACTCTGCAAGTATAGTTTCTGCAAATTCGGACCATGTGACTAACAAGATAGCATGCTGATTTATGTATTGGGAGGAGAAACATAGCAACACCCCGAGCTAAGACAACGTCTAATTAGTCAAGACACCATTTGGGATGTGTCCAACGGCCAAGTTTAAAAACTCAGGACACCATCGGACCATGTAACAAGATAGCATGCTGATTTATGTATTGGGAGGAGAAACATAGCAACACCCCGAGCTAAGACAACGTCTAATTAGTCAAGACACCATTTGGGATGTGTCCAACGGCCAAGTTTAAAAACTCAGGACACCAACAGATTTAGCTTTTTGCCACTGCTTCTGCCACTGCCTTTTTGGTTCGCGTTCTTCGAGCACTCTTTCAGCATGCTTTGGCCTGCACACCTGCTGCTCCTCTACCATCATGAGGAGAGAAGCCATCTAGTCTCATCACACTCTTCTTTCCTTTTCTTTCTTTTACTTTAATGTCTTTTCTTTCCGTTGAGAGTTTCGTGTTCTAAGTTAAGTTTTGCTGCAAAGCTGTGTCTCAGACGTTGTCTGTTTCCGCCTCAAAACTTCAGCCAGAGTACAGGACTCCGCATCCATTCATTAGCCAACGCTCAACGGTTGATCTCCCCGAGACATCACTCTGGACGCTACTAGACCTCCAGCCAATCAACAACCTTGGGAAACCCTTTTCTGCAAAGATGCCACACAAAGGCAATCCCTAACACAGGAAACAAGTAAAACCTCCAGATTCTAGCTGAACTGGTGCATTTAATATAAAGATTAATAGCCTCATTGAGAAACTCAATGTGAGGGTCAATTAAATGATTGATGTTTGTTCAGGTCTAAGAAATTGCATATATTGCTATAAACTTTGGGATTTCACATTGTCACTCTCTTAAACTCATTCTTTCCTCACTTTCTGCAACGTGTGTGAATGTATGTGTTTGTGTTAGATTAGTTAATATATCTTACATTTGTCCAATAAAGTCTTATTTTGAAAGAAGTATCTTGTGTTTTGTGCTTACAAGTCAATGAAGTTGTTAAAGTCAACTTAAACTGCCGATCTTGTTACTGTGCTAATAAATAGTGTTTTCACTATACTTTGGATATTAATATCCATTGCAGAGTTGATGTTATACGACTCATTCAGTGAATCGCTGACCGATTCAGTTGATCAGCCATAAAACAGTGATTCTGTCCAAATTCCCTGTAAAAATAATAATTAATTCCCTTTGAGCTAAATTGACCTGTTTCCCTTACAACATGAATGATGAACTGACACCAACTGCAATTAAAGAAACGAAATGTAAACATTTTGTAAATGAAAATGTAATTCATACAGACAGTAAAACATACATATCAACATCAT
>NW_015631828.1:0-1141 GCF_001515625.1 Sinocyclocheilus rhinocerous
GTAATCAAATGGTTCAGGTCATACTTAGAAGGGAGAGATTATTATTGGCGCTTTTCCACTGCGTGGTACGACTCGGCTCGCGTTTCCACTGCAGTTTAGTACCGCTTTAGAGTGGGCGGGATTATTCACATGTCGTTATAGTTGCGCCGCCTCTACTGCCGCAACTCCTGAAAAACGTTTTCATTCTGCGTCGCCCCATTAAGTTCTCGCTGGATCCACTCCTCTGCTATCAACGAGAGGAACGTCTGTACTTCCTCAACAGACCACGAAACAGCCATTTTTTGGTTGTTAAAAAAAGGTGCGCTTGTTCAAAACAGTTGCGTTCGATCCTTCCGGCTGTGCTGATTTAAATCTAACGTTAGCGGTTCTCCCTGCGTTCCATTCGGAAGGACTCATCCCTATGCCCTAATTCCTTCAAAGGGTTTACCCTCTGGAGTGAGAGCTTCGAAGGGTTGAAGGGTGTAGGGGACCAAACAACTGTTTCTTGAAGTGCCCTTCCGCGTCATAATCACGTGCCCACACGGAGGCGCCGTCATCATGCAAAGAATCTGCGCAAAGGATCATGGGAGCCCGAAGTGTCCATAGTTGTACCCTTCGAAATCCTTCATTCCAAAGGGCCCTTTGAAGTGGCCAGTTTTGTGCACTTCGGTTTGGAACAACCCTTTAATATGGCGGCCATGATTGTTTTCACTCCAAAGTGCCCTTCGGAGGGCGATATATCCCGTTTGGAACGCACTATCTACTCTGTTGTGTTTGTGTCGCAAGTTCAGTGACGCAGGTAGTGGCGATTCTCTCCGGCCAGTCAGTAATCAGTTTACACGTCACGTTTTGGTAACGGTAACCGTGCCGTACCATGCAGTGGAAAAGCGCCATATGTGACTGTGAGTATAGGAGAGCATAAGTCTAAGTGGATGTCCATGAAATGCGGAGTCCCACAAGGATCAATTCTTGCACTGCTCTTGTTTAGCCTGTATATGCTCCCAGTAAGTCAAATAAAGAGAAAGAACCAAATTGCCTATCACAGCTATGCAGATGACCCCCAGATTTACCTAGCCTTATCGCCAAATGACAACAGCCCCATTGACTCCCTCTGCCAATGCATTTATGAAATAAACAGTTGGATGTGCCAAAACTTTCTTCA